>NW_027526385.1:17233223-17298885 GCF_048455015.1 Haemaphysalis longicornis
TTATAACATACCTCATGAGTTGTGAGTGCGAAACCAACATTAATGTCCAGTAAAACGCCGCTGACTGCTTCCACAAGGTTTGAGCTCCGAGTAGTGTTTTTCCGAGATTATCTGCGTGCTGTTTTCAAGTTGTGCCACTAAGTTTGTGCGTGAAAGTTTTTAAGTTATCATGATGGCTCTCGACCGGAATCATTTGGATGATATGGCTAAGAATTCTACTGCCGCGCAAAGCGACCTGCAGTTCTGAGGTGACTGTTGGGCCGTTGAGTGAAGGAAGCGGAGACCGCGCTTGATGACGTGTGTGTGTGTCGCTGCCGTCGGACGCGACCACGTCCTAGCTCTCCGCTTTCCTCGTGGCTCTGCGTTTGCCCAGGCGCTGCCTAGCAGCGCGGTCATTTTTTTCGCGTTTTGTTAATGCGACGCACGCAGAACAGGGGCGGTATTCTTGTAACTGTCCCTTTTGAAAACGTCCCTTTTGCGCCCCTTTCATCGTGACGTACTTCCGTTTAAGCAGTGGGCGTTGGCAGTAGGTTTGCCGCGCTTGCGTTACGTCACTTCCGGTTGTTTGCTTTTAGCCGATCAGTGCTCGCCAAAAGGGACACTTTTGAAAGGGACGCAAAAGGGACAAAACTCGAGAATACCGCCCCAGAACGCTTCGCAGGCGTCGCGTGTTTTCACGAACCGTTTCGCTCCTTGCAACACCACCGACCCCGACTTTGTCGCTCAATGGAGCCGTTCAACCGTTTCCGCCCTGTGTCCTTCATTGAGGACATCGCATACCTCAGCACATGAAGAACAAAACCAAAACAGCTAGTTTCCTGGGCAGTAATCCTTCAAGGATGCCTCTTGCTATAAATATCGTCATTATTACTTTTTTCTGCAGCTGTACGCTAGAAAGAGTAAGGCATTGCAGGTAAGACAAGCCTGACGCCGAGGTGACCACAAGGAGCGAAGTCATAGTTTGAAGAAATAGCTGTAAATCTAAAAGCACTAGCACCACCAGCTTTGTTTTTTGCATGTGGGCTCAGTGCTTCCTAAAATTTGGGAAAAGATGCAACTTTTTTTTTGCTGCATTTCAAAATTTTAAATACATGATGGCCTACTTAGATGTCATGCCTGTAAACAGTTACTTACTTGCACCACAAGCTGGGTGGTCGCTTCGTTTTGTTCGTTTTTTGTTTGTAAGCTCATAGCGCCCAAGACTTAAAGGACCCCTGCAACGCTTTTTTTACAGGTTCTTTTCTGGCCCTACATCGCTTTATGTCGTGCAGATCTGATCGGTGCGGAAATAAGAAAGTTATTCAATATTACGTCTGCAAGTACAAGCAAATGCGGCACTGCGTACGTCACGCCCGAAGCCTCCGGATATGACGACGCAACGCGGAAAGGGGACCCTACGCACCCTTCGATTGGTTGATCTTGCAAAATTTTGTAGATGTCATTGTATCGAACAAACGAGCCTAAATAATGCTTTAGTTCGTACTTTTTTTTTCCCCTCAAAGAAAGCATAGAACTTCAACGTCTATAGCAACAAGGACTACACTGCTGGCCGCTTCGAGCGCTTGGGTGCCCTTTCAAGCCGTGTTACGTTGAGTCGCTCTCAGCATGGCTCGACGTCCGGCGTCTGCGCGCTTCGCTAAAATGCCTGCCAGATCGTCCGTCGCATCGCAAAACGGACGGCAGATCCGGAGTTTTCAGTCTGGCTCGAGCGTATCGACGTTCGGGGACGGGCTTTCGCACTGGAAGCGCCGTTCCCTTAACCGAAAAGCGACCACACCTCTTTTTTTTTTTTTTTTTTTTAAAGCAAAGCTTTACTTTGCCCGGTGGTTTCGCCGCGGATGCACAAGTTTACCTTCTGAGCGCACCACGTGAATCGCCGGGCCCGCTGTCGGCGCTGCGCACACAAGGCCCCGTTTTCAGTCGTTCTGCTCAGCTAGCGGAGGCGGCCGCCGCGGTTGCGGGCGCTCAGCTGATCGGCAGCGGACCGAACCCGCCGCCTCCCACGCATGCGCCAATGGGTCGTCTCAGGCAGCAGGCTTCGTGACTCGTCACGCGCCCGGCAAAGAGGAACGCCGCGTTCGTCGTGGATGAAAGCGAGGCGGGCCTCCTTCTGTGAGCGTTGCACGGGGCCGAACGGCGTTGTGCCGTGGTCGGCAATACAGCTACATCAAAGGTTAACCAAGCGAAACCAATACACAACCAGACTAAGCCAAGCTTTTGTTTTGCGTATCAAACATTAGCTGAGCTAAGCCGCAGCCATTTTTTTTTCTCTCTAGGAGCAATCGGCTGCCATGAGACAAATTCAACCAAGCTATGTTAGTTGGAAAGCTGTTACCAGAGACCATTCCTTGGACTGCGTCGGTAATTGCGCGACTGTGCGATAGCTGTTTATGAGTTAAACGAGGGAGCTCTGGCTTGATTTTTTGTAGTGTTAGCATGACGGGGCTAATCTCCAAGATCGGTTCGTGATGAACAAATGTTATTACGGCCAGAGTATCTGCAAAACGACAAAAACTACCCCCCCCCCCACCCCCCACGCACACACAGACATAGATACTCGTTGACGCCCAGGCATTGTATGCAAGTTCTCGCACCTTCTCCGTTGATAAATGGCGGAGGGGTTAGCGCAGACTTTGCCTTTAAAGGTCGGTAGTTCGACCCCGCAGAGGCCTAGTTTTTTTTTTGTGTGTGTGCGCATCTCACAAGTCCTTTTTTTTTAAACCAGTATATGCGACTGTTTCTCCCATTTTGTGAATCTACAAGTGGAGTTCACGTCAAGAACAAGTAACAAGGCAGCGCACACGCTTCACACTTTCAATCACTCGTGGCATTCGTCACGGTATGAACAGCCTCCCTGTTAACCAAAAATAGCTTGAAGAGCATAATAGGGTTTAGAAAAGTATAACCCCGGCAGCATACATCAACGCAGCGACGGGCAGGCGACTTCGGCGGTCTCCGCTTTCTACTCGTCGGCACTGTATCGGCGCGGTCGGAGCGGTTGTCGCGGTGCCGTCAAGAAGCGACGCCGTCAAGAAGCGCGGAAAGGAGCTTCCTAGGTCACACAATCATGGGCTTAAAACTTCCAGAACTCGGCGTTTTTCGCTGCCCTCACTGGTCCCGCGTTGCGTCGTCATCGGGGAGAGTGGGAAGCGAGCAGCAGTCGCCTTCGAAAGAGCAACCTTCAGTACGATTGCATTTTTAAATTAAAAAATGGAATAACTCTCACATTTCTGTACGTATCTTGATACTTATTTTTTGCGTCTATCTCAACGAGATCGGCCACCAGGAGGCTGCCACAGCCCGCGGCCTACCGGAATAGGATGGCCACCCATTGCTCCACTTTTAAATGCAGAGCATTTCTTTAACTCACGATGCCACCCGGCGCTGGCGTGCCTCGGCGTCCGCAACAGCCGTTCCAGGTGCGCCCTCTCCCCCACTCCTCCTCGCCTGCTCTCCGCTGCTCCTCGCGTGTTCTCTGCGTGCTCGGATCGCGTTCAGCAACAGGTGGGGCGCGCATGCGTCGTAGTTTGGCGCGGGAGCAACAACTGTTGTGGCGTGATCGTGACGTAGTCGTGACGTGGTCGTGGCGCGGTCGTGCCGTGATGGGGCGGTTCTCGGCGTTCGCTCTCGCTGTCAATTTCTTTCGAACCAGATAAAATCGGGTATGTGCGCCCCCAGAAAATGCTCTGCATTTGACCGTGCCCCTCGCGAGGGGGGTGTTTTTTTTTTAACCCAACTCCCTTCCCCTCTTTTCTCAATAAACGTTTTCAACAACAACGACGACGACGACGTCTACCTTTGCATGAAACAAAGAACAGGAGTAAAGCCTGAAAAGTACCTCAAAGCGTTGCAGGGGTCCTTTAAGGAAAACACGCAGAAAAGAAACTTCTAAACATCCACGGCTGAAAGGGTTAATGCTTTCCCTTTAAACTTCACCGGAAGGTACATCGGACGTGCAAAATGCGCGCAACCTGGAAGCCTTCCTCCGTTGATCCTAAAAAAACATGGTCCGCCGTTTCCTCGTCAGAAGAGACCAGAAGAAAAACTACAGGAGGCGCCGGGAGCAGAGAAAGCTGGAGTTCCACCGGCGTCACGCCGGCTTACGCGACACAGAGAAAAACGGTCTCGCCTAAAAGCGTCCGAGCATTGGCGCTGAAATATAAATCATCCCCAGTAGGGAAAGAAAGCTCTTGCGCCTCCGGCGTTCCCCAAGGCGCGCGCGCTGGCGCCGCGACTGTTCTGCGAAGCGAACGCTGCACCGGAATTGGATTAAACAACGCGAGAAGGCACTGCGTTTCCTTATCCCTTTTGCTGCTTACAACGGCGGAAGAGGTTACACAACAAAGCGGAAACGACGCCTGTTGTGTGCCTTTCCAGTCCCTCCTTCCAGCGAACGAAGTGCGTTCCCTCTAGCGCACTTGAGCCCCGCTAAGCCTATCTGACCGGCATGCAGTATTTATTCCCCTGGTGGGAAGAAAATAACGCCTGGCCGGAAAACAAAGCGGCGGCGGGTGTACGGTTGCGGGCAGGCGCAGTAATGCACAGTTACCGCGCGCTACTAATAATGCAGGCTTGCGCTTGTGAACGGCCCGACGACGACGATGCGACAGGGCAGTGTCTTTTTCGCGTACGCAGCGTCGCAGCAGCAAGACGGCCATCATTACGAATGTATGGGAATGAGTAGCTAGGGACTTCGTGTGAGATATTTCGGTGCTATACTCTTATAAACCAGAAACTACTTAGTACAGTACAAACGAGGGGCCAGGGGGTGCTTCGGCGTCAGAACAGCCCCCGAAATTTTGTGCCTTTTTTTTCCGCCTATGCTATCTACACACCGAATCGATATTGCCGCGAACCATGCATTCGATCTGTTTACTTATGTTTTCGCTTTTAACGCCCGGCTGCGCCGGGCTGTGTAACCTGTGTCCCGAGTGAAGCGCATGTTCCATTCTTTCTTTCTCGTGCCGCACAGATTATCTCATTTCACAGGGAGAAAGTTTCGCCCTAACGCAACTAGCCTAGAATAGTCTCCTCTCATCCACAGTGTTCTCGACGTAATTCGACGGTTCGAGAAACAACCGCGCCGAAAGATAGATGCACGCAGAGCAGACGTCGCGGCATTCGATTCACCGACTCTCGCCTGCGCACGTCAATTTGTTGACTGCTGCTTCGCCGCCTGTGTATTTTTTTAGTTGTTAGGGGAGCACAGGTTCGCCCCAATAAACTTGTTTTGCTTTCAAGCCAACTGCGTCATCTTTGGCTTCGTGACAATATACAGGTGGCTCTCGATAATTCGAAGTCACTTAACTGGAATTTTCGGTTGATTGGAAGTGATGTGCTGGTCCCGGCAATTGCACATGCAATCCAATGGAAGAAATCGTTCAATAAAAGCCCATTACATCGGTTAATTGAAAGTTATCTCGAATAAGAAGCATCGATGTGATCGTCGTTTCTCGAAAAAAAGAAAGTAAATCAAAATTTCCACGTGCGAAAACAGCGCCCTGGTCTTTACTTGTGTCGGCGCCGTCGCAACAGAGGAAGCGCGCAATTGATAAAACGGCAGGCCAGTTGAGCTTCGCGCCGGCGTATGCGTCCCGCTCTTTTGAGCTCCTCAGCCTTTTGTTGTTGTTGTTGTTGTTGCGCACAGCGTTGTGTGAGCAACCCATACAACCCGTGTCGTACGTTCGACTTGGGGTTCGGTTAATTCGAAGTTTCTTGCGGTCCCCATGGACTTTGTATTAACGGGAGTCGACTGAACTGATTGTTTGGTTGACTGATTGATTGTAGGGTTTAACGCGCCGCCGCAACGCAGGCGATGAGGCGCACCGTAGTGGAGGGCTGCGGATTCATTTTGATCACCTGCGGATCTTTAGCGGCCGACATTACTGTCACTAGATAAAATACAGAGTATCGTCACTGCGGCACGCAAGTGAGCAACGGCGGACATTATAATGGTTATCAGTGTTGCCAGATTGCCGCTTCTGCTGCCTCACCGCTAACTTTGACGAGGTCATTTGTAAACGACACTGCCGAAGACGCAGCAACACGGCATTTTCGGACAAATTTCAGGGGTCCTATTCTCGACTGCACAAATTCCCAGGGAATTGGAGAATTTGCCGGAAGTCTTTTCTGATTGGCTTTCAATTTTGGTCACGTGCGTCCGGTTGACAAAGCGGTTGTGTGTGCTTTCGTCATTTTGACGTTTCATGACGTTTACGGGCACGAGTTACAAAGTTTGCCTTATTTCTCTTTACTGAAAGCGCATAATTCTTGGCCGGCAACGAAAAACTAGACTATATGCACCGGACATGACAACGTAAGCATGTCTTTGCTATTCAACAACAATACTGCTTGTAATACACGCTCTCTCTGTGATTGGCAGAGAAGGCGTGACGTAATTTAAACACTTGGCGGGAACGATCACGTCACACATTGGCAACTTCAGCCAGCGTAAAAGGGACTTAATGTTACGTAACAGCTTGAAAATGGCGGCTGCTTTTACCGCGAAAAAGGAAAAAAAAAAAAAATTCACGAACCTTCGGCGCCGCGAAATGTCCGTGAATTTGCAGCAGGCGCAGTTTCGCATGACGCGCGGTTTACAGCATGTTTTCTACCGAAAGAAATAATGGTTTCGACTGTTTCCAAGTCAGCGATCACGGAGCATACAAATAAAGTGCAGTATTTTGCTTTTATGTTTGGCAATAAAATAAAAATTGTTTGGTGCAACAGCAACATACCAGGGCAGTACAAGCCTCTCCATGACAAACAGAACCCAATGCGTGGCATTTGTCCACACTCGTCCTAATAAGCTGCTGGGTCACATGATCGATGTCAAGAGAAAAATACCAAAGAAAAGTGACTCGTTTGTTCATTATAGCGCTGATTAAACTTGAGCTTGACGAATTAGTGAATCGGCGACATGGTACGCTCCGCGGTTGTCAGACGTAGCGCGGCGCTGCTCTTATGTGTCATACAAGCGATAGTCGCGGCCGTCTTTTTCTGTGATCACGCCATAAACTTGTAACCAGAGTCCTTCAAGTGAAGGACTCTGTTGTAACATAGCAGCAGACGATATCGTGGCGGCGGTGGCGGCCGGGAAGGTGATAACCCATGGTGATAACGCAACAAAGATTGCATTGAAGCAGAGAGCCCAACTATGTTACTAAAAGCGATTGAAATAAATAAATAGGTACGGTAAAAAAACTGTGTGATGTTCGTCAGCTCAACATCCGCCTTTCGCTCGCTTTTGGATCAACATTACTGGATCGCCTTGTGGTGTTGACGCCAATTTTGACCTGCAGAAATGTGTTTCTCTGGCCAGCCTCAGCTACCGTCTTAATTTTTATAGTACAGTATAGCCCACTTATAGCGAACCCGGTTTTAACGATATAGCGGTTATAACGAACAAATCTTTATTTCTCGTTACCATTGGTATACATAGATTTTCTGTCCAGATATAGCGAAAAGCGGATATAACGAAGTGATTTCGGTTTCCCGTTGTGTTCGTTATAAGCGGGCTCGCCTGTACATGCCAAGTGTTTTTATATATTTTATGCGCAATATTTGATACCTTGATTGATTGACTGTAGGGTTTAACGCGCCTACGCAACGCAGGCGATGATGCGCGCCGTAGTGGAGGGCTCCGGATTAATTTTGACCCCCTGGGGATCTTTCACGTGCGCCCAAATTTCGAACACACGGGCGTTTTTGCTTTTCGCCTCCACCAGAAAAGCGGCCGCCGCGGTCGGGAACCGAATATTTGATACCTTGGTTGTGATCTTTATGAGTGAAGCGTCAAATTACACTAGCTATAGGTGCATCACGTCACTAATTGCTTACGTCATGCTTACGTAAAAAAAGAAAAACATGACGAATTTCCCGGGAATTTGTACAGTCGAGAATGGGGCCCCTGCAGCTGAAAAGCTGCAAAGCGCGTTATTGTTAATTCGCGTTTGAAATGGTCGCGCGCAGTCGCAGAGCAGGGAAGACAAGCTGAGACTACAGGCCCGTTCACACTGCGACGAAAGCGACCAGAATTCTGTCGCTTTGTCGCGCGACGACAAGAACTGGTCCCGACCATTCGCCAAAAACGGTCGTCGCGCGACAAAGCGACGGAATTTCCGTCGCTTTCGTCGCAAGTGTGAACGCGCCTTACCACCACAGCTGACGGACAGGAAACGCGTAAACAAGATGGCCGCATCCATGAACCACGTGATGCGAATCGAACAATGATCACGGCGGCGGAACCGAACAGGAGAAAATAGTGCCGATACTCTGTAACGGTATCTAGTGACACTACCCCAAATTATTTGTAGCCCTCCCCTACATCCTGCCTAAACATAGCCCAGGCGCTGCTTCTGTGCGACCCCCCCCCCCCCCCCAAGAAAATGATATTTTAGGTGTATTACTGCCAATGTGCGCATGCGGAGAAACTCCTGAAGTGTACCGGTATACCGCAGCGAGATTACTAAGCGGGGTACGTTCCTCAATATACAGGGAACACGGAATTAGAAGCCACATAAGTACGATCAGAGTCCTTCAATGCTTCTCTGGTGATGTTTTGTACGGGGACAAAGGCTACCGCGAGTGGAGCCACCGCAAGATCGGAGGGCATCGGGAGGCCGCCGCTGTTCTGTAGCCACACCGGCAGGCATGAACGCAGTAGCAGCATGCCCGTTCGCACCAAATTTTTTCGCCACTCACAAAATGATAAGTCCAATTGAGCGGCCCACGACGCCTAAAGCGAAAGCACACTGCTGATAAGGCGGCGAGCGTCTGTTTTATCTTACTCCGTGGTCCGTTCCCTGCCAAACGCGCTCTGGCCACGCCCCCGGCTGCCCTCCGATCAACACCAGCGCCGCGGCGCGGCAGCGTACGAAGCTCTCCCATAGCGTGACGGCGAAGTTTCATGACCAGAAATGCATTGAAGGACTCTGGTACTATACACGTAGATATCTGCACCGTGTAGTGGACAACCAGGTTATCATCATTGTGTTTATAGAAGCCACCCAAAGCCCCGGGTTATCTAGACGAGATAGCCCTGAGATGAGCAACCAGCAATGCGGTTCGCAGCATCACGACGTATCACAAGACTTACAAACCTGCGGGCAAACCAGGGGGCAACGACAAGGGACGCCGTAAATATGTATAAACGTCGCGTTCGTTTAGCGCTCATTGCAATGTGAGTCGATCGCAACCCAACACATAGGGAGTTGTGGAAGCGAATAATGCTATCTTTAGTTATTTTTTCTGTATTTTGTATTTGTGTTTATTCTAAACCTTCCTCCGATGTTCTTGTTTTGTACTTTCCCTGACGCGTTATAACTGCACGTTGAATGGAATCAGTACAATTGAACTTCGTTATAACGAACACTGATATAGCGAATTATCGGCTATAGCGAAGTAAACACATATTTTGGTTGGTCACGCTTTATTTTAATGACACTTATTCTTTTATAATGGAACTGAAACCGTGAAAGCCGGGCGATGTCGGTTAAATATTTCACCCGGAGGCTAAGAAACTATGATTAGAAAAAAACCCCGTAGTCCTAAACTGCAGAAGTATAAAGGCCCTTTTGTTCGTGGAAATAATGGAAAACTTGGTTCTGCTCAGTGCTGTGAGTAGCCACGAGACGACGATCACATCCTTCACCAAATAAATAAGGACGCACTCCTGTTTTGTCAAGTGAACTCTGTTATGTTGTAATTTCGCGTACTCGCGATGTTCCGGTTCATTGAGCTCGAAATGCAACAAGAAGAAAGGTAAGGGTTTGATTGATTGATTGTAGGGTTTAACGCGCCGACGCAACGCAGGCGATGAGGCGCGCCGTAGTGGAGGGCTCCGGATTGATTTTGACCACCTGGGGATCTTTAACGTGCGCCGAAATCTCGTACACACGGGCGTTTTTGCTTTTCGCCTCCATCAGAAAAGCGGCCGCCGCGGCCGGGAATCGAACCCGCGACCTCGTGCTCAGCAGCGGAACGCCTTAGCCACTGAGCCACCGCGGCGGGTGGAAAGGTAAGGGTTACCTTGTGTACAGTGGGTTCGAAGCCTCAAAATAAGTTTTTGTACCAACCTTTTTTGCACGAGCTACATTGTCGATTTGTTATAGCAGATTTTTACCTCTACTGTTACAGCGAATATCGGTTACAACGAACTAATTTGCTGTCTCCATACTACTCCGTTATAGCGAGGTTCGACTGTATGTGAAACTCTGGCTGCTGCATGGTGTCGCCACAGACAAGCCTACTAGGCTTGTGCGCGACTATACTGCTCTACATTTATGAGCTTTAGTAGTTTAAGGTTAACCAACTAGCCTAGCAGCCTGAGTTCGTAGAAGCGGAGATTTCACGATGTCCTTTTTCGTACCCGTAGTCAAGCGACCTTCGCTCGTCCTGCTGGTTTAGTGGCGAAATCACTCCATGTCACCGAAAACACGTTCCTCGTTATCACCGCCACCGGTTACCGCGAACAGCGCACAGCTAACGCCGTACAAAAGCACTAGAACCGCCATATGTGACACGTTCAGCTTACAGTTGCGAGCGCGACGCGGTTTACGGAGCCGCGACAAACACCCTCGTTAAGCCCAAAGATAATTTCCGAGAGCGATAAAACACCAGCCCCAACAGTAATAAGCGCATTAAGGACGGAGTAACGCGCCGTCGGCAGCATCTCTAGCCGCGCTGTAGTGACGAGAAGAAGTTACGCAAGCGCCGGCGTGATTTCGCCTTCGCAAAAAAAAAAAAAAAAAAAAAAAGGCTTGAGTTGAGTTTAGGCCCCTTGTTCGAGTACCCCCGGCCAAGACTAGGCCACCCCGTTACAGTGTACGTTACAAAGGTGCTTCGTTTGGGGCCGATGAGGGGTGTCCCTTTTGCGATGAAAATTTCTGCTGAGGAACGATGATGATGATGAGGATTAGTGGTTCTCCCTTTGAATCGGGGCGTCGGTTGTCAGCAACCGACTTGCCTGTTTTATTCCACTTACTTGCCCTACTCCTAGCTAACCTAATAGATTTGCTTCTTCCCCCCCCCCCCTCATCTCCCCCTCACCCCTGCTTTAAACTCTCATCGCTCCCACCCCCTTTTTTTCTCCTCCCGCTGTTCTGAATTCCGATCCTTATGATTACTACGCTTGCGTACCCACCCCTGTTGCAAGCAGCGCTCCTGGCGGCCGCTGCTACCAGTTGGCTTCAGAAGTCCTGTTTGTTAAATCGATCCCTATTTATTGCCCTAAATAGTCTGATTTCTTTATTTCATGATGTAAAGTTTTACAAAACCCGTCAAATAACTGTTTGGTTTGATTTCAAAACTCATAGATGGCGCTGGCTGCAACAGGAGTTCTCTGGGGAACGCCTGCGCTTCATACAATTTTTTCATCGCATAAGGGACCCGCGCTCTCCATTGGTTTTTTTTTTTCCCCCGCACAACACACCTTATCTTCTGGTACACTGTAACCACGTTACGCCAGTAACGCAGGAAGCTTCCGCAGTTTATCGTGCCCGCACCGCGCACGACGCACATCCAGCATAAACACTGACAAAATCAAGCTCACAACAGCCGCAAATTTATTTCCAAGCGCGAAGAAGCTGTACACGAGACATCCGAGTTACCGTGCCAGCACGGAAAGGCGCCCAGAATGAGTTTTCGCAGTAATAAACCTCCGAATGAGAGAGAAGAGGAAAAAAAAAAAAATGAGCGCAAGCGGTTAACTTTCATGCTTTCATAGCCTGTCGCCCGCATCGATGCACAGCGACACCTGCGGCCGGCGTGTGTAACCCGCAGGTCGTTGTCTGCTGTTATAATTATTTTTTTTTGACGTGCTGCACTGCGTAAAACGTGCAAACGTCGTAAACAAAATGCAGCATCAACCGAGCGCCACTCGCTTCCTCGCGGGCGGCGTTGTTAAAGCGTTAACGCAAGATACGCGTGTCCGCGTGTGTACGCCACGCCTTCAACTAAGAGGGAAAAAATACACGCAGGGACAGTTTCGCCACGCCATCGGTGAAAGAGCGCCAACGCGGGCGACGTTAGCCAGAAATCGCATAACAAGGATGAACACGCACTGCAGCACGAGGTCAGACACGCATGCGGCCCCAATCTTCCCGGCTTTCTATTAGGGAGAAAGGCGGAACGTATACGCTAGACACACTATATACACGTTTGTACCGAGCTGCCTCCCTCGCTCCCCCACACCTTCTGTTTACCCGCTTCGCGCCCTTTTCATCTTGGCGGTTCCGCCAGCGGCCGAACGCTACACTATCAGCGCTCTGGGGACGACATCACGGGCGCACGCACACCGTGGACGTTAATAGAGCTGGCCGCCCGCCTGGATGAGATGACAGTCGACTAACCGACGGGGAGGGGGAGGAAGAGGGCTCCGGAGGAGGAGACATTTGCGTGTGTGCGTTTGTTAGCCCGCGGCTTCAGAGAAGGGAACACTAGGGAGAGGCGAGAAAGAAAGGAGGCCCGCTAAGCCTAACGTGGCGGCGGCCGCTGCCCCAGTTGATTGCGACGGTAAGAAGAGCCGGGGGCGAAATCTCATCTCAGCGGCCAGCTTAGTTCGGCTAGCCGCACGCATTGCAGGGAAGCAGCAGACGTCGGCAGAACACACTCTTCCTCACCCTCCGCAGCGTTCGGGCGCGGCTAGCACAGAACCGAAACTAATTACGTACCGCGAAATACGAAGAGACGTCCCGGCGCTGCCGGCAAAGCAAAGCTATACGTGGGACGGGTCGGGGCGCAGGAAATCACGAGGGCCGTTATTAGATTAGACTGCCCACCGAAGCCTCCGCACCGACGAGCCAAAGTGAACTAGGAACACGGGAGTCGGACTGGTTCCGTTGCTATACGTCGGCGTAACCGACGAAGCCAAAAATTTGCAGTTACTAGCGCCCCCCACCGTGCGTCGCGCGGTTATAAGCTACGTCTCTCTGTTCTTGCGTCGAGGTTCACGCGATATCTCCTTTCTACGTGGTATGTTATATATCAGAAATGAGTAATTAGATACACGAACGTTCGTGAAAGATGACTCGGTACAGTTTTAATTAATATCTACGACGGTGTCAGAACTAATAACGCGAGGGAGGAGAGGCCAAACTATCTGAAGTCGCCCCTGGCACGTCTACGTCAGGCGCGGTTGCTTGATAAGCTTTGATCAGTCAGGGTTGACGTACACTGCTTTTGTTCAGAAACTTTTCTACCTGAATGAATGAATTATTTAATGAAAAAAAAAAAAAAAGGCTCCGTATATGCTCGCTTCTCTGCAAATGTAGTTCAAAGACGACAGTCATCAGCAGCTCATGCACGTGACTACGTCCACTCTCTTTCCCTCGTGTGTTGGCGCCGCTATGATAAACGCAATGGAGGTTTTCTCAATTCAATTTTCCCGCGTCCGCACTACTGGCGCGCCACCTGTTGCGACCTTTTCTTACGTTTGCCTAGCGCTCGAGCCACAAGGTAGCTACAAGGCTTCAGCAAGATTTTTGTATTTCGCGGTTGAAATATTTCTAACGCGTTTTTTTTTTTTGCGTTTGCTCCCCAAAAATTACGCCCACGTCTATTTTTAATTTAAAAAAAAAAACACTACAAGTGGCAGTTAAATAGTTAGGTATTGCATAAGATTGATCGATTAACCCTCCGATTAATCGATGAATGCTTTAACAACGATTAATAACCGGTTAATCGGTTTAAGTCATGTGCGTGAACTAAAACAAAAATGCCCTGTTGAAATTGTGCATAAGCGTGTTGAGTATTATATCAATGTTAAAACCACCCACCCTGATGTCACAAAAAAAAAAAAAAAAACGATGCAAGCATTAAAACCGAAAGCTTACCGACAGACAGGAAAATGGCTACGGTACTCTAGAAATCAGCGAGCGGGTACCCGCAACATTTGGTCATTGTTAAACTGACTGTGTCGTAAGTAAACCACTATTAATAGGTGCCCCCCCCCCCCCCCCCCTTCCCCACAATAACTTCCGAGTGCCGGCGTTCATGATTCTAAAAAAGTGTGAGTGACGAACGCGGTGATAAGCGTCTCGCCCGTATCAGCCCCATGACGATGACCTGCTTACCTCACTTGCAATGTCTGTGAACAGGCCGACGATTTCATCGACCTCATTTTTACAATTATATTACGGAAAATAATAATAAAATATCATTTTTGGCCACTTTTATCCCAAGCCATTACAACCGATTAATCGATCAATTAACCGAGTGAAGCCAGCCGATTAATCGGATTAAAAAAGACTACCGACATAACAGCCATATCGTGCGCTATTATTGACGTAAAAAAAAAACGGAGTTTCACGCAGTTCGGTTGGCTGAGACGTCAAATGACGTCATCATTTAAAGATATTACGGCAGTTGCGACAACAGTCTGAGCCCGGTCTAATGTTTCTTTTTGCTGAAAGTACTGAGAAGTATGAGGAACGCTAGTCGATTTAGCAGTTTGAGAATGCTTTGTTTCAGAACATTAGCAGCTTTTGGCCCGGTGGCTGAATCGAGGGACGGCCGGACGGACGGACAAAAATGTTGGTGATTAAGTGGCCCCAGAAAAATGATCGCCTCTAAAAAGGACGTTCGTAAAGCGAGAAAGCAAGAAGCCGAAATCGGAATAAAAACAAGCACCAAAAGAAATTTCAGCGACAACCATCCCGATGAGATTGCAGCGCCCCAAAGTTTAAGCGAAAATCGCTGACAAACACACTCGCGCACTTCACCGCATTGTAACGCCTGAGGGTGCACTCCTCTCGGGATGCGCTCCGCCAAGTCTTGCTGAAAATTATGCAGCAGCAGCAGCAGCAGACGCGTGAGATTGTTGAACAGCAACATGGGTACCTTGGGCATCATAGTTGCCCTTTGCAGCCCTGGCCGAATACTAGATTAGTTTTTTTACGCCTCTTGAAACCCCGTGCGCGGGTGGGTGATTATGCATCATGCCCTTGTTTTTATTTAAACTCTGTGCGTCCCGAGCATCGTCGCGAGCTACTGCATATCATGTGGCAAGGGGAGCTATATATACTCAGGAACTCAAGTCTCGAGTTCCGACGTTGTTATTCTTTGCTTTCGGTAATCTAGACTTTGCGACTGTTGCTTTCTGCCTGCTAAAACGGCCTTTTTTTTTTTTTACGTGGGCGTGTTCGCTCGTTTTTACGCATACTTCCTCTTTCGGAAACAAAGCAAGCAAAATGATAGCAGTTGGTTAAGCCGCCCTTCGTTTTTCTGTTGCTTGTCAGTGAGTCTTCACTACTGCGTCTGCGCGGCGGTTTTGTACTTGGAGGAGCGTTCCATACCGAAGACAGCAAGCAAAGCAGTGAGAAGTCAACGTCTAAGCGGGCCTTGGAAGCAATGAAAATCGGAATGGCGTAGCTGCCGCTAGCGTGGGCAAAAACACCGGAGAAGGCGTGTGAAGACGTGCAGTGCTCTTTTAATAACATTGCTCGGCTAATAAAGGTGGCACTGGCACCTTTTTCAAGCTTTGTGCTCCAGCAACAAGGCACGATTGTTCGACTTGCGTGGACACCTGGTCACACGGTTAGAGCAGATGGAAATCAGCAAGCCCATGACGCTGCAAGGCAGTGCCTCCTAACCACTCTTCCCATGATTTCCAACCCTCCGCCGGCGCATACTCCAGTAACATGGCATTTGCAGCGCCAACGCTTGCAACAAGAAAGCCGTAAGCGACTCCAAGACATTACCCCTCAGGGCTTCCTGCCTGCTGGAATCACCCTCAGGCGGCAAGAAGACAGTTTTGTTAACAAGGCCGACGCAAACGCGGCATATACCCCAGACGTAACCCGAAAATGGTATAAGGACGCCACTTCCCTCACATCGGCACCCCCGTGTACCTTCTGTGGGCAGGCTACAACGTCTAACCTGTACCATTTAATCTTGCACTCCACGACATTTGACAAGGGCAGAGCCGCCCTGCTTGATAAACGGCCAACGACATCTGACGCTCACGCGCACTTACTTCGGAGTAACGCATCCTTACTCGGAGCAATAGGCCGATACCAACTATAAAGAGTGGTCTCTACAAAGCAGTATAGAGCGGGTCTGACCATTTAGACGGCACATAAGAACGAAGACGCCCACGAAAGGACCTACGATTACACAATGAACTTTAGCGGTATCCCCCTTCATCCCCTCCCTCCTTACCGCCTTCCCCCCCGAAGAGCTTCGTGCCTCCTTTATAATGAAGCATATTCATGCATTTTTTTGCCACCTAGTAGGGCAGCAGGGTAGTTCATGGAACAGACTTTACCCGTCAGCGCAGCGCCGCAGCGCAGCGCTTCCTCTACACCCCTTCACGCAGCCCTGTCTCCTCGCACTGCCCCTTCCCATTGACACTGCAGCCAAGCAAACTTGGTACAGTTGTCTTCCCTATAGGGAAGACAACTGTACCAGTTTTTGAGCTTTTTTGAGCCCGGGTTTTTGAGGCTACAGAACACAGCTATTATACGCTTTCCGTACCCTTGAGACAGGTACAAATGGAAGAATCGTAGCCGCAATTAGCTTGGTACAGAAGCTATAGGCGCGAGGTCAGCGTATGCCCCCAGAAGCGGCCTCTCCTAAATTACCAGGACAAGTGCACAAGTCGAATTCTGAAAACCTGTTTCCAGGCTACAGCGACATGTCCTCCACACGTCAAAAAAAAAAAAAATAATAAATAAATAAATAAAGCGGCATCAGCGTTTCTTCAAGCCAGCCAACTTTATGTTAATCGTCAAACATTTATGTTAACATAAAATTAACTAACATTAAATAAACTAATTAAATTTAGTTTTAATTTATGTTAGTTTAGTTTATTTGTGTTAGACTAACTTTATGTTAGTCGTCAAGCGACGGCGACGGGAAAAACGCAACTCAATGGGCGCAGGAAACAGGTAGTGTGGGTGACAGCGACAGGCGAAAAAAAAAAAAAAATCAACACACTGCCGTCAATGCCCCCTGTCGCTGTCGCCCACACTACCTGTTTCCTGCGCCCATTGAGTTGCGTTTTTCGCCTTGCTTGCCACCGCCGCTGCACGTGGTTACCCCTTTAAATACAATTTCAGCCGCAAACTAATCGGAGTTCTCTGCCCGCACCCCGCTGGTTCCTTCACGACAGCTGGGAGACTGCTAAGGCGCAAACCAACCTCGATTTTTTTTTTCTCTACTCCTAATGGGGTCCGTTATTGGCCTCGAGGACATACCGTCGCGCCACCTACGAGTGACGTCACTTGTAGGACGCCGAATCGTGTTGTCGTCTGCTACAACACATTTCCCGTGCGTATGCGGAAGCGTGTTTTTTTGTTGTGGCCACCGTCTCGCCCGCTCCTTGTGGATTTGATGCAAATTACCAAAAACGTTGTCTGTAAACCAAATAATTCGGGCAAGCAATCAGCGACTCGCTTGTTCCCGGCGACACCGCCGCGTTTAGGTAGTTGCTACCATCGCGACCCACAGCTCTTACATACGCAGCCAGCTAACGCCAAGGACAATACAACTGATGTCGAGAAAAGTACGCTGTAAATTCATTACGAAATACTTCTGACGGGACATGTGTGTGCAAGCAAACACCTTGTAACAGCGACGGAAACGCGTCGCTCACTTATGATCTCACCGCGCGAACTGCTCTATTGCCTGGTAAATGAATGACGCGAGAACGGTGATCAGATTGCTTCGCCGCACATGCTTAAAAGTATTGTTATGGTCTGAAGTTTGGCTTAATCAGTGCCTATTTCCCCTACGATGTTTTTATAGTCTTGCCAGGATTTTATTAACGATCACTGCCGGAGCCTGTAGTCTGCACGGCTGATGTTTACTTTTCGCGACTTGTCCGCAATGTATGAACGGTATGAACGCGAGTTTTTAACGCTTTCGAGCGGGTTCGGACAAGGCTATATTTAGTTTTCATTAGGTGCTCGGCGTGGTAATTTATAATTGCAGCGTGTTTTGTATGTTTACCGTAAGCCGGCATTTCTCAAGCATCAATTTCGAAACTCACGACTTCTCACAGAAGGCGAGGCTGCGTACGAGGCGAAACACGTCGTTAATGATTTCGGGTAATGTGGATATTTAGAATAGGAGAACCGAGCGTTGGGGGCCCCCAAGAAGTTAGAGGAACCCAAACGCAACACGCGCGTGCGCTACCGGAGGGCCTTCGCCAACAGCTCGCAACCGGCTTCGGGTGCACGTAATCGGATGTTGTGAACTTTTTAGGCTCGGCGTCGCAGCAGATATTTCATCGCCGTTAGAGTTGCGAGTGACAGTCCCTAACAGAACGTTTCACCGCGCTGGGAACTCTGTAAGCGCGGTGATTTCCGTTGAAGCGATCGACGATCAAGATACCTGCACGGCCTAGGCCGATTCTTGCGCGCAAGCATAGCCATCCTTCGGCCGCTCGCCGCACCGTGCGTGAACCGGCGCTGCCGGGACCCACCTCCGCGGCCGGTCGGCGTAAATCGCGGCAGATATTTGAGCATCGCTTTGAAAACCACAGCTGATGACACTACCTATCGGAATTTTTCATCACACTAACATCCACTTTCACCAATCTGGAACTTCTTTTCCACGACTTGTGTGATTTTAAAAAGCGGCGACAAGTTGTTGCTGCCGCGACCTGCGTCGGTTCGAGCCGCACCGTCGGCTGTGCGGGCAGGCACGGCGGGTGCGTGTGCTTCTGCGAGCAGTTAACGCTTCACGATTTCCTGCTTTATACATTTCTTGCAAACAAGGTAAATCTAGAAACTTCACTCGGCATTCGTCGTAGTCCACATTGTTGATCGGGGAAACAAGCCGCTGCTTACGCTTCGGTCGCATGCGTAATACACCACCGCGTTCATGGTGTTTGCGGATAATCCACCACAGTTGATAAGGTTATACAGTCACCATTAGGTCGAACTGCGCTTGACGCACTGAGAATTAACTTCAAACGAAGGAAATTAACACGAAAATACTTTTAGAACGCGCTTCCTAGGCGAAGTGTCACGCGCTGCAAGCCAACTACGCAGCAAGATAGGAACGGTGATCCTACAAGTGACGTCAAAACGATCGCAGCGCCGGCCTCTCCAGTGGTGGGCCTCGCGGCCAATAAAGTAAAGTATTGTGGCAATCGCGCCTGGGTAGCGTATTGGGGTGAAGTGCGCCCTTCGGAGTGTCGCGAAGAGCTTCACCTTTTTTTTTTTTTTTTTTAAGCGGAAGCTTTCTTGGTAGGACCGATGGCGTCCTGTCAAAAAGTTCACGCATGTCCCCACAGACCAGTTGGTCGCCCGAAAAGTTCTCTGGATACACAGCGCGTGTATGAAACCGCGCTTCCATTCTGTCAAAACGGTTATTCAGAAATCTGGAAAAGGAAACTCTTCTAGATAAGACAACAAACGCATGATCACGAAGAAGTGGCACAAGATTATACTTTTATCTCGTAAACTAAAGATATAGATCGCCCTCAGATGCGTTATTCAGTGCTCGAAAAATCGTCGCATGGGTTCGTTAATCGTTTGAGATTTGGGTCTTAGCAGGTTTGATAATCGATTGGACGTACTTTTAGCTTTCGCGCTTCTCTCAACTTCCTTTAAAAGGGAATGGTAACGTTTCTTTTTTTTTTTTTTTCTGCCGCTTAGTTCACAATTTTGTTCGCTATTTAGAGGGACACTGAAGGCTGAAAAACCTCGTTTTTACTGAAAGATGCTATCACAACTTTCGCAGGTCTTTCGGCTTTTGTTCGACGACAACCGATGCTTCGTTTGTTCAGCAATAAATAACTGCAGCTGCCATTTCAAGCTTTCTCGTTATCTCCCAGTTGTTTTACGGCGTCACAGAGAGCGGCAACAAAAGCCACAGAAACGGCGACGATCAATACCCAGCAAGGCGAGTGGGCTTTACAGCGGGTCTTTACAGCAAAAGTCGGCGTGCGGTTGGGATGGGAAGCCGCGTCGCTTTTGGTAATACTGTCGACTCTCGTTAATCGAAGTCCACGGGGACCGCACCAACTTCAAATAACTGTTATTAGTCCGCAACAAGTCTCCCTTCTTGATTTTGTTCAGAAACTCGACTATCGTCGCCAATTCGGGCGTACGACACGGGTTGCCATGATAGTTGAGACATCGCTAAAATCGAAACCAAATAAAGGTGAAAGCCTAAAAATAGAGCATGCGTAGGCTCGTGCGAGTCCCAACAGAACTGCCGCTTTATCGACTGAGCGCGACCTCAGCTGCGATGGCGCCGACCTGGCAGTGTTGTCGCGCTTGAAATTTTCGAATTTTATCGAGATATGGCGGTCACCTCGGTGCTTTTTTTGTTCGAAATAACTGGTCTTGGGAGCGGGGGCAGAGCAGATAAAATCCGGTTGCAGTGAAGACCTTGAGGCGGTTATTTTTATCATTATTTTGTACAGTAGAATCTGTATGGCTGGCGGTAATGACTCAGGAGGCGGAGGAGCCAAGTCGGGTAGAAATGTTTGTAAACAAATATTTTGCAAATGCTAGCGTAACCCCAGAGACATTCCGTAAATGGTACACCCCATCCCTCCCGCCTCGATGTCCCTTCTGCGCCTCCCTCACACCCGCCAATCCCCAGCACCTAATTCGGCACAGTCCGAAATTTACGCGTTACAGAACCTTCAACCCTCCTCCGAATGCCTCCTCGTCATACATCGACCACCGAGTAAACTGGAACCCTCCACGCTGACTTTAACTGCGCAGTACTCTCTAGAAAGCGGTCTAGCGCGAGCAGTTCAGAACCGTGAGCCTGCTCTCCTCACCCCACGTGGCCTCTTCCGCCTTCGTAAGGAGCCCACCAGCTTCAATTTGAACTGTCCATCTCCCAAGCTACAAACATCCCACCTTCTACTCCCGCTTCCCCCACTTGACCTAGCGTCTTCCTGGTGCAATAACAGGGTTCGTACGGGCTTCAAAAGAAAAAATTCAAGGGTTTTCAAGGACTTTCAAGGACCAGAAAACACGTTTTCAAGGTTCCCATCTTATGTTTTATCTGGGATTATTTATAACTTTTTCAACACAATGCAAAATTTCGTTATTGCCCAATACCTAAGCACATTAGTGCACATTTAGATAGGCGCTATGGATTCATGAATGCTCCCCCAGCTTTATTTTTTATTTCATAGTTTGTATTTAGAGGTTCTTTTTTCTTGGAGTTTTGCTGAGGCTGTTTTGATTTCAAAACTTAGTTAATGTTGCCTGCATCTCCTGCTTTGTCAGCTGAAATTAACTCAGCAAGTGTTGCTGCAAGGCAGGATGAACTATGTACACGTCCACCATTTGCACGTAAAAGCAAACGGAGATGGAGCGTATGAGGCACAGCAAACATGCAATGAAAGGCCGTCCACAGACTAGATGGAACATGCAAGATAGAGAACAGAAGTCGGCTTTCACGGGATTGTATCGTGACATGAATTCTATTGAGGAGTGCTGCTCCCAATGTTGCCTCATAATAATGAGAATCCACAACTCGTAATTTCACGCAATACACTAAAACTTGATTGTTACAATGTTTCTTTAATTTTTAACACCTAAAATTCACGACAAACACTTTGAATTCTTGTGAAAAGATAGGGCTATTGGTTCTCTCCAGAAAAATCAAGGGTTTTCAAGGACCCTTTAAAAATTCCGGGACTTTCCAGGCCTTGAAATTTACACTTCTAAATTCACGGGTTTTCTAGGTTTTCAAGGACCTGTGCGAACCCTGAATAAAGGCTCTCTCTCTCTCTCTCTCTCTCTCTCTCTCTCTCTCTCTCTCTCTCTCTCTCTCTCTCTCTCTCTCTCGCAATAACTTCAAAAAGACCGATACATTGGGTTTTAGAGTCGAACCATCGAGCGATCTCTTCTACTGAACTGCATGTAAAATTGCCGGGACCTGCATATCACTTCAATTTACCGGAAATTCCAATTAAGCAACTTAGAATTATCGAGAGTAGACTGTATCTCCCATTTTCGCTGCTCGCTGTGCCTATACACACGAACGCCGACAACCAAATGAAAGGACGATAGCTATCGCGTTCTTCCTCGCCTAAGCACCACTTGGCTAGTTAGTTCTCCAAGGTAAAACGTTCGATTGAAATCGAAACTGAAACAAACCTCCCTGTCCGTGGTCGTAGTGATGTGTAAAAAAATAAGAGTTCGTGCTGCTAAAAAAAAAACACGCTTGTTTAGCAGCAGTTTTCGGGTGCTTTATTTGTGCATTTACATATATGTTCTGTCCAGATAGATCGATAAATAGAAGCAACTTTATTTAGTTGCGTGCAGAGCGACACCACGATTAAATGGCGCCGCGACGCGGGCCCTTACGTCTTCTCAGCGGGTAGTCTTTACTCGACTACGTCGCGTGCTACTCCCGCGGTCGGTCGCCCTTGGGGGCAACGTCCCATCGGTTTCGCTCGGCTTTTGTCTTTCAAGAGCATCCGAGACCTGCTGGACGACCTAGCAAAACGTTTAAACAAGCTCGGACTATCCGCTTTAGCCGTTCACGATTCGCGACGCCACAAATCGCAGTGCGGCGAAATCTACAGTCGGCAAAGCGCTTGAAACAACGATTGCTAGTTCAACTGGCTATATCTAGAAAGTGCTGATGGATTCCCTTCAAACAAGTGTCGGGGACTGAAGTGGTGAGTGTAGACTTCAGAATAGTGCACTAATTTTCTCTAAACTACTTCAAGCCAACACCGCAAAAGGCCGCGTTATATATATAGACAAACGTTTTACCGACTGTACGGGGCGAAGACACCGCGGGTTTTCGGGCTTTCGGCACTGCCTGCGCCAATTTGTATTCACGGCCCAATGGCGTATCGATGTCGACACCAATTCGTTTACACACTTGCCCGTTAAAGCCACGGCCACACGCCAAAATCGCACTTCGGGTCTAAGCGCGGAAGGGCAAACATCCCTCATAACATGCCAGGTGCTCCACACTAACAACGGCTTGCCGTTAAATCGCAATTTTCCACCATTTTCCATTCACCAGAAGTTAAGCAGAAGCCGCACCAACGGCCTCGAGCTTTAAGGGGCGGCCACGAAGACAACATAGTAGGTTGCTTTGTTCAAAAGACTGGGTGCTTTACAGTGCCATCAGCGTTTCTGAGACAGCAAACGATGGCTTATTCACTGAGAAATTTAAAATTTCAGCCAAAATTTCATATTTCCCGCCACATCGTATATTTCGTGACGCCACCAATGATGTGCAATGGGCAGATATTTATAAGAAATGTTCCTAAGCTGACTGAGGCCGCCGTTATTAGCAAAACGCCCCTGATTACTTTTGGTCACCGTCCGCCCCCGTAGATACCTAAAACGAAAGTGCGAAAGTTCACTGAGGCTGCCGCTATCTCCAAAACGCGCATTTGATCCGCCTCCCTAGGTGGCGCAACGATACCGCTCCAAGACCGTTGATTGAGCTCGGTTTGCTTCTGGCCGTTATTGAACCTGCCGAATTTTCGTTTCGACTGATAGTAGTTTCGCGAAACATTCGACATGACTGGGGCAGCGTCGTTTATGCTAGTTGACCAGTGTCGCGTCAGAGAAGGCCAACGCGCCCGGCATCAGTATAGGCACAGTGTCTGCGCGCACTGCTTTTATTCAGTGGTCCTTCGTAACTTGTTTACCAGAAGCCCCCTAATTGTTACTGCTGTAAAAATATGCGCACTAAATTCAAGCGCAGACAGCTCGTTCTGCCAGCGTATAACCCCAGTTTTTTAATCGCGTTGGATTGTTGGCCTCAGCCAATTGCAACAAACGGCCCATACGTGCCATCTGTTGTGCGCGAAATTGTAGCTAAGGTGTCCCATGCTTATTCTCTTGTTTTCCTCGTTATTCAGCTTATTTGAGTGGGGTTCGCGTTTAAAGTGGTCCCGCTGTTATTCTAACGAGGCAATCTTTCGAATGAAACAAACTTGAATCTTGATTGATTGTGGGGTTTAACGCGCCGACGCAACCCAGGCGATGAGGCGCGCCGTAGTGGAGGGCTCCGGATTAATTTTGACCACCTGGGGGTCTTTATCGTGCGCCGAAATCTCGTACACACGGGCGTTTTAAAAACTTGAATCTTGCATTCATGGCCCGTATTTAAAGAAGCCATGAAGACAAAATACAAGTTGGGTTCATTAGAAAGACTGCTTAGTCCCGATAACAATGATACCAATATCATCGCAATCTTCGAACAAATAACGGAGATATTAAAGAGAACGTGTGAAGCAGTCGCGACCCCCTAGCCAATTTCTAGCAACTTTTCTATGACGTCACAGAACCTTGATTGTGCGATTGGCGGCCGCGTAACTGACCTGTCGCGACGACACGTGACTGGACGTCTGTAATGGGGCCTCTAGTTCCATTTTACCGCATCACTCGAATGCTAACGTGCAGTTAACGCACTGAAAAATATGTTTTATTGTTGGCCCGTATGACGTCATTCTTGCTCATAATACGTCACTGTGGCGCAAAATTTTCCAAGTTTTTGAATACTTCTTGCTTTTTTTTTTCGTTAAAAACATCTTTTGTGGCTCTAATGGAGCTGAGTGAGATACTGAATCCTAGTTCTTTCAAATTAAACGAAGTTGTATTTTCTCTTCATGGCTCCTTTAATTTAAAAGTGGTCCCGGTGTTATTCTAACGAGGCAATCTTTTGAGTGAAGCAAACTTGAATCTTGCACTCATGGCCCCATTAACAGTGGTAGAAATAGGTACACGTAAATCTACAAGAAGCGCGGTGGGAACCGGGGCCATGATCGCTGCTGATGTCCGCAGCACGGTTTGTAAGGGCGCCCTTGCTTTATGAACGCAGCTTTGAGAGCAGAAAAGACAGAACATCTCTTAGATTTTGTATCCCATGATTACCAAAGAGAGGAAAGAAACTAAACAGCAGGGAATTACTGCGGGGGAATAGGGAGACAGTTCCTTCACAAACCTCGCGAGGATTGAGTTTCTTCAAAAAAATAAAGGCTCAGTTCATCCCAGCGATTAGTTCATCTCTACTAAATGGCGCAAGCCGTTCTGAATGTCCACAGAGCTGAAGGATTTAATCTCCGGATGCGTCCAACACGCTTTCTTTATCAAGAATACAGCGAGTGCGAGTAACCAGCTAGCCCGCTTTCATCTCATTGGGGCCTGGAAGTAGCATCTTAATTAAGCTGAACGCCTTGAGAATGTTAAATATAAGATACAGGTTTTAGGATCACAGCAAGCAGGCCTAGTTGGAAACGATTCATGATTGGACTTGCGCAAAACAAACGGGGACGAGGAAGAACGACAAGGACGAGCGCACACTAATAAAGTTTGTTCTCTCTCTCTCTCTCTAACAACTGGTTACATGTGTTAGGCTTCGTGTGAGAGGCTACTAAGAAAGCTGAAACACGTACAGGAAGTTAGACCTGAAGAATGCGCACAACGATCCAAAGTGACCGTTATTCCGTATGCACATGGCCTTTCGCACCGTCTAAAAAAGGTGGCAGAGAACTATGATGTGAAAGTGGTTTTCTCGGCAAAAAACAAAATAGGAAGTGTGTGTTCAAGGGTAAAACAGAAATATGAAGGAAAAGACAAATACAACCATGCATGCAATGTCAAACACAAGCTTCGATTTGTTGAATGTGTAAAAAACGTGGTTTATAGGATACCCTTGCTATGTGGGCACGTGTATGTTGGACAAACCGGAAGGTGCCTCAATATAAGATTAAGAGAACATGCTTCAAGTTTAAAGGGAAGGCCTTACACACACTTGGCCACGCACTGTAAAAAATGTAAAAGAAGTGATTGCGCACCTATCTTAGAGGAAACTTCGGTGTTGTTTTCGCATCCTAAACAAAATTCAAGAGAGATTGTGGCAGCGTTTTTAATCTCACAGCACAAAGACAAGTGCATCAGCCACCCTTCTGTGGCCTTGTTAGATAAGGAATTGACGCTGCTGACGCCTTTTTTGTAGGTGCTGATCTACTTATTTGATGTGTGTGCGCTGTAAAGCTTTTACTGAGATGTTGTACGCAGGCCTGTGGGGTATATATGTCTTTCTTCCAAGAAATTAAACCAGTTGTTAGAGTGCGCTCGTCCTTGTCGTTCTTCCTCGTCCCCGTTTGTTTTGCGCAAGTCCAATCATGAGAGGTTTTAGGATGCACGCATATGTTATAATACGACTGAATATTTTATAGCATCTCCACGGAGCTCAATATGTATGCATATATCCCCACAGCCTCGCAATATACAAAGAAGCTCGTGACGGTGCTTCGTTAACATTTTTAGAGCGAAAGCTCTACTAGGCTATATGTTTTAAGGTTATTCGTCGCGTCGAGGTTACCTTCGGCTGCCGGCGCGCAAGCTGCGCCTTATCGCTTCGCTCGCCGTTGCGATACCGCGTGACTAGGCGATGGTGAAACCGCTGATTCGCCTGCGCTCGATCGCTCACCGGAAGCGAACCACGTGACTAGGCGAGGATTTAACCCCTGCTTCGCCAGCGCTTGGCCCCTCAGTCTCGCCACTGATGGCGCGCCGGCTGGTCTGTCTGCGCTTTCCCTTCGGCGCAAGTGAGAGGATGAACCAAATCACCCAGCTATACCCAATCACCCAGCTATAGATATAGCTTGAAGGCAGGCTGCGACATCTCAAGCAAAGGGAAACTTCCACGAAACACCTTGACAACTAGGTTTATAAGAGTTAAACCCCAGCCACTTTTTTTCTTCTTTTTCTCTCGTCTCCGTGACGTCACATTTCAGCCCCAACCTCCCCCACCCTCTCCGTCAGGTGTCAGCGCCGCCACCACCACCACCCGCGTCGTGTGTCCGTGTATACGCACTTTGTCGACGGCTGCGCCGGTGATGTCCCTGGCTTCGAGAGTGCCTGGCTGCTCGAGGTAAGCAATGCGCATTCGCGCGGCTGCGGCGCCAGCATCGGCCGACAGTTTCTGTTTCACGATCTGCAAATGGACAAGCCACACACCACACACACAATGACACGCTTTTTTTTTTTCTTTTTGCTTCCCGCTTTGTTTCTCCCTCTCTCCCTTCTTACTAGTCTACCTTCTATAAATTTCCTTCTTATACAACCATGGCTGAGACACATGCCCTAATCGACGCGGACCTCACAGGATAAATAATGCCGCAACTGAGCCTAAATTCCTGCCGTTTAAGCAAGTTTTCTTCTATCCCGGAATCGTACCCGGAAGTACGGGTGTTCCGTACTCCCAAAAGCCGGTTATACGGTAGAGGCCGAATTCGCTGCAGGAGCGGCTTTTCACAGAACCCCGCCCGTCGGGGTCCGTTTTGTAGCACGCAGGAAGAAGAAAACGCGCTTAGAGTGAGTGGACCTGCTGTTCTGATCAACAAATATAGTTCGGAGACAGAGTTTCCTGTAAAGTCGTCCCTCTCACTGGCTTCTGAGAGGTGATCACTTACATTTTTTACGGCGATGGCAAAATTTCCATAGTATAGGTTTTTAGTAAAGTATAGTTTTCAGCCAAATGCAGACGGATTAACCGCTACTCCATTAAGACCATGTTGAGGATTGCGGTCAGCTACCTTTCTCTGACCATAACTTTTTCTTGAGGGGGAGACAACGACATGGAAGTGTCGTCGCGCGGCTATCATGGGTTACCTAAACACGAAAATCTTGATCTTTCTGTCACTCGAATCAGCCAGAAAGGTACTCACTAGCTAGTTTATGGCCCATTAGAAATTGGTGCGTAAGTGATTAGTGATTGGGAGGGCGCAGAGGCGACAAAGAGAGAAGGAAAAGTGGGATAGTAAATGAGAGGGATCGAGGACGGAGAGGGAGAAGAGGATGGGGCAATGTCCTAGCGGGAATGGGAGAGTACGGGATGGAACGGTCAAGTGTGGGGGCAGAAGCGAGGTTGGAGTGGGGAAGAATTTGCGATGGCGACGGAAGCAGTGGAGGGAAAGGAGAGAGAGAGGAGGATGAACAGTTGGATGACAGATGAAAGGTAAGAGTTGGAAAAGACGAAGGCGAAAACATTTCAGCGGAAGAGGTGGGTGTGGGAAAAAAGATTAGCGGGAGAGGGAAGAGATGACTCGGAAGGGATTGAAGTGGATCGGGAGGGCTACGACTGGAGCGGGGAAATATAAGAAATGTTAGAAGAAAAGGGGAATAGGTGATGGTGATATGGATGAGGAGAGGAGATGAGTGCAGCGTGATGGGGAAGGAGAGTGGGATAAAACGATGAAAGGGAGGGACAAGAAGAGGGCAATAAAAGGTATGGTGGAACGGGGTGGGGTTGCGGCGGGGACTGGGTAGGCGGTGTGGACCAACGTTACTAGAATAAGCTATATGTGGACGAGTGGGAATAGGGAAATGAAAATTTTGAGAGGGAGGGGAAGGAGGATATGTGGAGGTGAGAGAAACTGGATGAGGGAGAGGACATGAAGTCGAGGCGTGGAAGGCGAAAGGAAGAAGGGGGAGAGGCGGCAGGGGTGGAGGGAAGGGCTGCAGGAATAATAAAATATGATGGAAAGAGCAGAGGGAAAGGTGGATGGGGTAGATTATTTGGGGAAATTGAGGGGGAGGAAATGCGAAAATGAGGTTGTGGAAAAAAGACGAAGGGGAGAGAGCGGCACATGAGGGTGAGTGGGAAATGGAGGGCGAAGCGAGGACGACTAGAAAGATCTGGTTGAGCAACGCAGTAGGCGAAGGGAACAGGAGATGGGAACTGAAGAGCGTGAGGGAGAGGAGAGAAAAAAAGGAGGCGGCAGAGTTACGTGGCAGAAGCGGCCAAAACGTCCTTGGACGTCAAAAATGCAGTGAAGGAACCAGATACACGGCCATTTCTTTAATCACTCTTATATTTATCGAACGACAAGGCACCGAGGGTTTGAGATAAACTTGGAGCTGAGGGAGCGCTAAGCTGCGGAGGCAGAGGGATAAACCTGGCATTTCCTTTGTTATAGGCCTAATCGCCCCCTAGAGACAGGAAGAAACGACATCAAAATGTTAGTCAATTAAATGTTCCTTCCGAACGTTTCAAGCTTACGAAGCCTAATTAATATACCTCTATCGCACCGGAAACGCAGGGATGCTTCATGTGCCACTTTGTACGGGCGATTTGAGGCCATTTGTGGCCTTATGATTAGCAACACTGAAACAGTTTTTGGACGAGGCAGAACTAGGTAGTTGCTGCAACATTCTGTTAACTTCTTTTAGGCCATCCATACCAACAACTAAATGCGGAAACCACGTTAAGAACACACTCTAAGAAGCATAAATACGTAGCGCTTCCACGTGCCGAAATTAGGCATTCTATGGAGCCTTGTGAAATTTTTTTTGCCAATTCACCATCGAGACTTCAAGCCTAAATTTCCTCACCGGTTACAGCTGTCATCAGTTACTTGCGGCTGTTAAAAGTGAGATTACCACCGGAAGCACGTGAGGAAATTGAGAGCCAATCAGGAACAAAAAAAGTGGGGGCTTCCGGTCAAAAAGGAGAAGCCATAAAAAAATATCAGACGTGGAGAATAGCACCTGTGCTTCTAAACCTAAACACTTTACCACCAAGCGAGGCATGTTCTCAGCCATGGTTGTCACCCTACCATGTACAGAGACTGTGTTTTCCTTTTTCTGTTTCTTCGTATCTTCCAGGTCCTCTTCTGCAGCTGCGGCTGACGTGGCTTCGTGTTTACCCTTACGCTGAAAAAGTCCACCCGGAGCGGCTATTTCCGGCTCCCAAGAGCTCTCCCGGAACTTTTCTGGGCGCTCGACGCCGTTGAAAAAGAAACTCCGTCTGTGATTGGCCCTGACATTTCGCCACGAACCAATTAACGGACTTCTTTCAACGACCTCGAGATTCCCGACGTTTTCCCGGCAGGCCGCCGGAACCGAAAACAGCCGCTCTTCCGGCGGGAAGAACCAAAGAGACAGGAACGTAAGCACTAGGGGTGGGCGTTGCCGGATCTGTGAGTGACACTGACACGGTCCGCAGCAAGGCATGTACTGTGGGGACGGAAACGAACAACTGCAAACACATTCGAAAGACAATGACCTAAGACTAGATGCAACAGGACTCGAAACAGAAAAGGAACTAAGGAGAGAAACGATGTGGCGATGCACCGGAAGCGGTGACGTCATCACTGCAAGGCTCGGCTACGTCATGGCAAGGCCACAAAACTATGTACAAGACGACTGGCGTGTGTGTGTGGTTTGGGGGAGTTGGTGTGATAGCAGCCATGGTAATCACTGACCGATACGTCCGCAGGCACTACTGGTAAGACTTGCGGTGATTGTAAAACGTGAAAGCAAACCAAAAGAAAAACACATCACAAGAAAACAAAACGTAGAAAAATGCCGAGAGACACACTGTGCAGATTTCATGCATCATCACCATCATCATCATCATCCCAAGACTGCGCGCCGCCGTGTTTTTAGTCTCGCGCTCCCGCAGGTGACACACGCGTGTTAGAGGCAGTGAACCACCACGGATACACGAGAGAAAGCCAAAACAAAGCCAAGACTAGCCACAAGACCACATGACCCCACACGTTAGCAGGCATGCTCATACCGCGTTTCTTTCTTTCTATTGAATCGCGCGCGACTACGGCACCGACTTGTATACGCTTATTAAAGCTACACGACACGAAGATCTCGCGATACGAACGGGATGTCACGGCGCAGCGGTCATTTGGCGCGCAAGAGTCGTTATCACCATCAATGAACATCACTAACGAGCAGTCTATTAAAGACAGAGCAGGTTCATGATAAAATCTTGAGCGCACGAAGTTCCTCAGCGAAAAAAAAATGAGGAAGAAATCGGGATGGCAACAACAACGTACGTCGAGAAAAAAAAAAAAAAGGCCTAAGAAGGATTCATAGAGGCAGAAACCGCTTTGATAGTGATTCACGCTCGTCGTGCACCAACCCTTTCCTACTGGTCATAAAGCAAAACAGAGAACACGACGAACAGAAATAAGTTCCCCTCCCTGCAAGCTGTGCTTTGGTTGGGAAGCCACATATGCACGCGTCTACCGCCTCTCCCATCGTCCCCAATCACTGAGACCTTTTCTCCCCAGCTTCCCTTTCACGAATGAAAAGCAACGGCACCAAGACGACGCCCTGTCAACGCACTGACCGCCGCGCGACAAAACAGTGGCGAGGAAGCGACGCCGATTTTATCGCTCCCCGCCTAGAAAGCGACGCTTATGACAACCCCTTTGTATTTAGGCCGCAAATAATATCTTCCCCTTCACTTTTGTATGTTTGTACGCAGTTTTAAGCTGATTAAAACTCAGTAAACAAAACCATTAACAATAAAACAGTAAAAGGAAAACAGGCCATCAGTAGTACCCGGGGAAAATAAAAACATGAACATCATGAAACTCTGTAAGGAAGAAAAACCAGAGGAAGAAAAAGCTAAGAGGCGCAACAAAAGGGAAGCAGGGTCAAAGGGACGCGAAGGGAAAGCATGAAAAACGGGGGCATTTTGCCCGCGCGCACGAGAAAGGAAGACACGCCGAATCAAAGGCGACAACACCACGGAGTGCGGCCCCTTTGTTGCCTCACGTCGAAGAGTTGGAAGCGACTGTATCGTCTCCGAAAATAAGAGCCAAAGAAATATGGCGAGCGCAGCGGGTAGAAGAAAAACCGGTGCCCGGGGGAGCGGAAATCGATGAACCCGGCGGAAGAAAGAAAATACAAAGAAATCCTCGGAAAGAAAAAGGGAGGAAATCGATATAAGCGTCCTGTGATTTTTATTGCCAGGGTAGCCGTTTTATGTGCGGAGATGGGGGGAAAAAAAAGAACAATCATGAATGCGCAGTTGTGACGAATACTTCGCTACCGCCAAATAGCATGGATCGAAACGCCGAGGTCACGTACTTAAATTAGGAAATGCCTAAATAGAAGCGGGATACCAGAAAGGAACAAGGATTAAACAAAACACTGCGACAATTGAGATAACGAAAAACCTGGCACGAGAAACCGTTGAAATGGAACATGGAGAGAGAGAGAGAGAGAGAGAGAGAGAGAGAGAGAGAGAGAGAGAGAGAGAGAGAGAGAGAGAGAGAGAGAGAGAGAGAGAGAGAGAGAGAGAGAGAGACGAGGGAGGGGCATTACGCAGTGTGACAAGCAGCTGTGCAATTAAAAAGTCAGAAGCTGAAATCTGACGGAACGTGTAAAATAAAACCCACAACGCGAGCATCAACTTCCCAAGTTAAACCTGCTCTTTATGCGTTCATATAATACGATTACGAGGGTTATATATACGGCTATACGGAAAATAGGCCTAATTAGCTCCTGGACTGAATTTTTCGCAGGACCCAGTTGGCAGGACAGGACAAGGATAAGAGAGAGAGAGAGAGAGAGAGAGAGAGAGAGAGAGAGAGAGAGAGAGAGAGAGAGAGAGAGAGAGAGAGAGAGAGAGAGAGAGAGAGAGATACTTTGCTACTCTCTCCGTGCCGCGAAACGGACTTCACCGGAAGAGGTTGCGCAAAAAGTTGTTCCTCCACCGGATTCGGCTCGTCTGCCGTATAACGGGTTTTCGCAGTAACGTGTAACTGGCATCTGCAGGAACGGAATCCCTTCCGTCGACATCCATTTTTGCAGAACGAAAAAAAAAGGCTTTACGGAACCACGTGTTATCGAATTAAAGAAAAAAGAAGAAAAAAAATGGACCACCGACAACACTGAGTTGCCAGTTCCAGTAACTGCGCGGGGGCTGGTGCTATGACAGACGAAATTCGCGACAAACGGCGCCTCGTGCACGCGCACACATTTTGGGACCACCTGCTAGCGCCGAAAGGCTCTCGCGCGAAACGTGGATATAGTTGCGACAATGTTTTAAGTACACCCAATATAAATAACCAAAACCCGCGAAGTAAGCTAAAGGAAAAAAAAAATAACGCTCGTCTGTTCACGGGCAAAAACCCTGGCGCTGTAACCGCTGTTCCGCTCTCGTAAACAAGCTGGCAGTCGCGTTCCGTGCTCTGTATAATAAAGGCGCGAGTGATTGATGGAGTCCGAAAATGTCCGTGCATGGTAGGGCAACGCGGCGGCCGGTCAAAGAAGAACAAAAACGCATCTCCCGCTACTCTCCCGGGCAACGAAGAATATAAGAGAACCACAACGTTTGCCTCGGAAAATTTAATACGCGGTGCATGTTCGCAGCCTATCCGTCTCGGCGTAGGCCCGTTAGGTGACGCAAACACCTTGGAAAGAAGGCACTTTTACTCGAAGTATGCAGGCGAAGCAACGGCGACGACTCTCCGCGTTAGGCCCGCGCGGAACAACGCCAAAGAAAATAAGGATAAAAGAAACAAGCTAGGTAGTCATAAGTCACCCAGGGGAAGTAAAACACAGCAGTAGCCAAGATAAATAGACGAGCGGTGCATTTTCTAAAATCCCGCAACCAGACCGCTGGGCAGCGGCTACTGCGTCGTCGACACCCGCATTCCACGCGAAAACCCGGCAGTACGCCGAACGCCGAGGAAGAAAAAGAGAGAAACGGAACTTCCACGAAGAGAGGAGTGTCGCCGTCTGGCGGCATCGTATTGCGGAAATGACCGCGCATCTGCGACGCCCCGTTACGATCTCCCGGGCGTGCTACCGACTTCGCTTCGGTCCGAGAATGAAGCAAAAAGAGAAGGGATAGCGGTAACGACTGAGCAAGGAGGTAATTTGGCGTCGAGCCAGGTGGCGCATTTCTCCCCCGGCATCCAATTGTGATCGTGATCACCGGCGAACGAGAAAAGGGGATAAAGAAAGTGCATGCCGCCACGGCACACGAGATTCAGAAGAAGAAGCCTTGACATATGACGCAAAAAGAAAAAAAAAAAAAAAAAAAGCGCCCACAGATGTGGAACCACGCACCACGCGCAAAGTGCCCTCCTCCTAACCGAATGAGTGAGTGAGCGAAACGAGCATATTGGAGCGAAAACAAAAAGCTCGATAAAAAGAAAACTGAGCTTTCGAAACTGAGGAAATGCAGCGAACGTGAGGGTTCGTAACGGTATCAGAATCCCTGTATACCGCGAACGAATAGTCCCGACGTAACACCACAGCAAAAATCGCGCAAGGAATCACAAGGGCAGCAGGGAAATGGAGGGAGTAATCCAACGACGCACACGAGGCGAACATAACGGTACTTCTAGCCGAGTGGCAGTAGAAGACGATATGGAGAACCCATCCGGAACGGGCTATGCGCGCCCGCCCCCCGTACAGACGTACTATACGCGCTACGACGCGATCGACGAGAGTTTTCGAGATTTCGAGGAGAGCATTGTACGCGCGCGATGAGTTATGGCGGCGGATAGATAAAGGGCACGTATTATATAGAGTGCCGCGCACCGCTATAGGGAGAGACTTGAGAATGGCGGCGGATGTAAATCGCCGCTGCCAGACGAGCTTAGTGCATTTGCGGGTAAATGGATCGGCGGCCGGAAACGGGAGACGGCAGCGTCGAGTACATAGTACGTACTCCTCGAATCGACCAGTTTCAGCATATTCTGCGACAAAGGGCTGCCGTTTGGTTTATTCGGCTGCGGCGGCGCACCTCTCGAAAGCGGCAGCTGCTGCTGCTACACGGCTCATTAATTTCTGCGCAGAAACACAACCACGCGCTTTTGCTCAAAAGAATCGGTGGCAGATTGGAACTTTTTTCTTTTCGGCGCTTCGTGGAGAGAACGCGCCATCTGTTCGCGAAAGCCGAGGCTCATTAAACAGCCTCGAGTAAGCAGCGAGTCGAGCGCTTTGTGGGAAAGTCGGATGCGAGGAGTACTTGCTTGCTGCCCGCCGCGACGTTTGACGAAAGCTGGGTGCCTTCATTAGCGAAAGGCAAAGACCGCGGGATGCCCGAACGCTGCCCGAAACCCGAGGTTTATGGCTGGAACTCCCGGTTGCGCGCTCTAATGACGACGCACCACCGAGAGATTGGGGGCGTCGAAATAAAGTTTGGATTAAACGACAGGCTTTCGAACGGTGTGCGTGACGCAGCGACACGACTCGTAGACGACCTCCTCTACCAAGTACCGCAATTTACGAATTCCCATCACGCAGGTAGGTACCTTTCACCCACGTCGTATCGTGAAACCTAATTAAACAGCGCCCCAACCCACCCCCTCGAGACTAGAATGCTGCTGCAAGCTGGCGCGACTTGGAGGGGCACGCGCGACCTCGGTCGCCATGGCAACTTTCGTCCCAAACTGCGTCGGAGGCGTGAACGTTAACGCGCCGGGCGCATGCATAGGGGTGGGCGTTAAACGACGTCGCGCGCGCAATTTCTGAAACAAGGTGTGGCGCCACGTTAGGCTTAGCACTCTGCTGATTCGTCGTCACCGTGCCTGGTCCGTCCCATTTAATTTGACCAGCGGCCCGAATTTCACGATGGCGACCATTTTAGGTACTTACTTTCGCGTGACGACCGCAGGTAAAATGCGCAGTACACAGTCAACGAGAGTGGACGAAGTTTCAAGGACGCCGAAAACTATGGAACGAGGCCCAGAGAAAAGTTCAACTAATAATGCTTTTTGCCAACCCGACCTTAGGACACGTTACTGAGGTCAATAAATTGTAGTAAGACCGATCCCTGCTGCAATTACGTCATTCGTTAAGACGGACTGGAATTCAACGTTTTAAAGCGCCGAAGGAAGACTTGCTCAGGGAGCGCATTGCAGGGGATAGCCGTGGACTGAGACCATCTATCTTTTACGCTGTCGCCATAAAAAACGGCCACCGACGTTAAGCCTGTTTTCTTTCCAACGTGCTGCGAAAACGGGTTTCGTTCTTCTCGAAAATAGTTTCGTCCCAAATTGCCTCGAGCAGGGACCTTTGACGGTACCCGTCCAGCTGCAAAAACGGACCCGAGCGGAAGGGGTTCCGCTATCTCAGAAACCGGTTTGCCCCGAATCCGCTCAAGGTGCCTCTTTAGACGGAACGCCTTCTGTTCCTCTCCGTTTTTTTTTTTTTTTTTTTCCCTACAGCGCGGGGAGATATCAAAACAGGCTCGAGGAATCGAAGCTGCGCCGCGCATATCAGCAAGAACACCGTACGTATCAAGTGTCAATCAGTGATTCACGGCGGTCGGCACGCATAAGTCAACTGTTCCCGAAAAAGCAGTAAATCAGGACGCGTTTAGCTGTCACGGTTACGTTCCACGGAACTGTGCGCTGCAGACGACGAAACGAATAGCTACCCTACTTGACTCTGCCGCGCGAACAATGAGGTAGGAGACACCTCAGGCGGCGTCGACGTACTGGAATTCGTTTACGCAGAGTGAATTAAACAACCAGTCCGCATAATTAAGCGGGGAGTTACTGTAACTGAACGCATATCTACGCACGTGCACATTTGTGTTGCACGTGGCCACACGGTGGCACCGTCAATACCAACTGCCGCGCACCATTTTGAAACAGACATGCCCTGAGCGAATCCTGTGCTTTCAAAGGCACTGATATCAGTTTACGCTTTGCAAGGAAAGAGTTATCGAACAGACAGACAAAGAACTTTATTCAGTTCCTGAGGAACTGCCTTCACAACTACTACTTCTCATTTGCAGGAAGCTAGGCCGGGAGGCTTCCAAAGTAATACGAACTTTCTACTTTTCTACATTTTTGCAACGACGGGCGGCAACCTTATATGACAGCTTCGAGGGGAAAAAAAAGCGATTCAACAAAACACAGCTTCAAGGGGTATAAAAAGCGTGATATAAAAAATCATTACGGCGGCTCCGTTACGCGCGAAGAAGTCGTTGGGCGCTCGCGGCTCATATCGGCAGCGTATACGGTCCCGGATCAGTTTCCACCGAAAAACGCCATTTCGCTTTAACGACATCGTTCGCGCCTATATGTCATCTAAACAGCAAACTAGCGCGGGATGGCCAGGGGGTTATCAAACAGGATGTCTGCCATGCCTCGAAACAAATAGGATGTCACCACTGCGCTGTAAAATGTTTTAAGTTACAGGCTGCTTTATTGGAAGTCAGCATACTCGACAAAAACTTTCTCACACCCAATGAGTACATGCACGGGCACACGAACGAGAAAAAATGAGAGAGAGACCGTTAAACCAAATATTAAGTTAATAAACACGAAGGGAAAAGCGACTTTAACAAGCGCATACACATTTGTAGTAGCTCCTTGAATTTTTTTTTGTTTTTTTTTTTTGCTTCACCCTTCGCTTAATACCCGCCGCGCCGACTCGGTGGCTAAGGCGTCGTGCTGCTGATCCCAAGGACGCGGGTGCGATCCAGTCCGCGGTGGCTGCTTTTCAGACGGAGGCGAAAACCGAAAATCCCCCTGTGTCGAGATTTCGGCGCATGTTAAAGATCCCCATGAGGTCAAAATTAATCCGGAGCAATCCACTACGGTGCGCCTCAAAGCCCAGGCGCAGCTTCGGCGCGTTAAACTTCCCAATCAATCAACGCTTCGCTTATTGAGCACGAACGACACACGTTAGTTCGTTTTTTTTTTGTTTTTCGCTGTGGCTACCACGCGTACGGACATCATTCACGCGAAGCCAATTGTATACGTTGGTGAAAATGGGGACAAAACGAGCGACAAGCCCTTCGGGAACAACGAATCGTGCGAAACACAATGCACGACCGCCGCACGCCTCGGCCGTAATCGCCAAGGCCTCCTCGCGTGACCAAAGCATACTACGGCGTGCCGATCGAAACGCAGCGCCGCTGATGACCCTTCCGCTGCGACAACTGAAGGCGCTCCTCCGTAAACAAGAAAACTGCGCTCGTCACGACCATTTCAATCTACCGAGCGGCGCCGATTCTCAGTGCCCCCTTCCTTCGTCCTTCCCATCCCCGCAGCCCATTCCGGAACTTCACGCACTCTGTGTAAACGTTAAAAATTTCGTAGCGAACCCAGAGTAGAGAAGAGGACAGCGAATATAAACTTCGTGCAGCGCTCACTTGTCAGCTCTGCCCTCGTCTGTGTATGAAGTATGACTGTTTTCAATATCGCTGCACAATTTTGTCCCAAGCTCTGTACGAAGTCCTCGTACGTACAGTTCCCAGCACGTTTTCCCGTTATTAACGTTTCTTGTTTGTCTTCTTCCTGCTGTACCCGTAATGTCTAATGTTCACCACTCATCATCGTAGTCACCCCCAACTGGCGTTGCAAGCCCTGCCCCTAGCAGGGCTGACCTCACCAGTACACATTAAAGAGCTCTCTCTCTCTCTCTCTCTCTCTCTCTCTCTCTCTCTCTCTCTCTCTCTCTCTCTCTCTCTCTCTCTCTGTGTGTGTGTGTGTGTGTGTGTGTGTGTGTGTGTGTGTGTGTGTGTGTGTGTGTGTGTGTGTGTGTGTGTGTGTGTGTGTGTGTGTGTGTGTGTGTGTTAGAAGTGACGGAACCGATGTTGTTTAACACCGCGCAACGTACCAGCGGGTAAATGTAATTCTGTTCGAACGAGTGCGCTGGACCCCTGCGCAACGCCTAAACGCGAGACCCACCTCGCTTTGCACTATCATCACGAAGACAAGAACGAAAAGTAAACAAAATCGCGAAAAATGAAGTTGCCACGTAACTTTCACTGCCTATTGAATTCGAATTCGGAGCTTTACGCAACGAGCCCACATCTAGGCTGTATGCAGCGACCTGGCGGATGGCTACACGGATAAATGTAGGCCACTGCGGGTCATCGTAGTCCGACGAAAGCTAACAAAACACAGGCGCAAAAACAGCCGCAGAGCCCGCCATCGGACCCGCGTCCCCTTCGCGCTTAGCGGAACTCTTACATGTTATGCGCCCGGAGAGCGCAAAGCGGCTGCAAAAAGCGGCCTATGAATATTGCAGGATCACAACGGTACGACTGTTATGTCTCAAAATGCTTCTCGGTAATCGATAATAGGTCGTTGTTTTCGGCATGGCGTATGTACAGGATCACTAGGCCTAATTTACATCACGAGAGTCGCTAAGGCCGGGACAGAGATCGACGAAATTTGTGATGGCCGGATCTCTTTCAAAATCTCGGAGCAAACAACCACCGGTCGATATCCCCGCTCGGCCACTGCAAATAGGCTTTAGCATCGCTAATCATTTCAACTGCTGGGCTAGCGATTTCCGCGCGTCTGGACTGTTTACGTTTGCGAGGCAGGCACGCATGTGAAGGGGTTGGTTTGATTTGGAATCTCTCTCTCTCTCTCTCTCTCTCTCTCTCTCTCTCTCTCTCTCTCTCTGTAGCTAGTTTAGTTTGGTATAGAGATTGCTTCGCAACTACGCTTCCGCGACACCATTATTTCACCCGCATGGATCGAAACCTTCGAAAAATGGCGCGTTCGTGTTCATAAGTTGAACTTCGATTTAACAGCCACCGGGACCCACGAAACGTTTCGTTACATCCGGACATTCGTAAAATCGAGGGTGACTTACATGCCAATATGTTCGCTAATTTGAGAAACCACTATAATCGTATTTCACGAATTCGAGGTTCAACTGTATTTTTGCGTTCTCGTTACACTGTAGCCGTTCTGAAGGCCCGCTTTCTTCTCTCTTCGAGTTGTGAAAACGGGCCTCACCGGAAGGGGTTATTTCAATCCCAAAAACCTGTTATACGGAAGAGAGGCCGAATGGGGTCGCGGAGCGACTTTTTACGGAAGCCCTTCCGGTGAGGCCCGTTTCTGCAACGAGAAGAGAGAAGAAAAATTAAAGCCATTCCACTCAATGTTCAAGCTGTCGGAAGTGCAGAGCAGTGATTCGCCATAATGGGCCGTGGCGCCGTCATCCTATCACTGCTACCACCCATCACGCTCTTCGCCGCCCTGTCTCACTCCTCTTGATAACTGCAACAGGTTTGTTCAATACAATTCAAATTTCCCGCCTTCGTAGTGTTCGCGCGCCACCTGCGTGAAACTGCGCCACCGCGAGTTCTGTTCTTTTTGTGCCTGCTTTAATTTTGTATGCTGGAGCTGTTTTGCGTCATTTCGAACGCGTAATTTCTTTTCTTGCGCGGTTGAAGCCTCTCTGCGTCATTTCGAACGCACCGTTTTTTTTTTTCTTGCGCGGCTGCTTTTTTTTTCGCTTACTATCCTAAAAACCAACCCAACGAGCGTTGCGAACTTAAATGAACGCGGGTGCTGCCGGTTAATTACGTATGTTTTGCCTGAAATGTACCGCCAGTTTTCTTAGCGCTAAACAACGGGGAGATGTACGACAAGCGCCAGCGGTTCACGTGTGTCGAACGGTTATTACTTTATAAATCGCTTGGCTTTCGAAGCGTCTGTGGGACGCCGCTACGACAGTGCGCCCTGGGGCCCTCTCCATGGGTCAGCGAGCGAGCTGCGACGATAAGGCGAGCCCCTAAAGTGATGTGCACTTAAAATGGTCCCAAGCGAGAGTTTCATCGCGGGGAGGCGCATCGCGCCAATCCGAGGAAATACGGGTCGCGCTTTGAACGAACGAGAAGCATCCAGTTTGCGCCGAGCGTCATTAGTACACACAACACCGGCTCAGCCGCGGCTAACGTCGACAGCGGTAACACACAGCGTCCAACAGTACGTATATCGCCAAGTCATACGAAGCTACGCGATGCAAACAACCAATCGGCATTCAAGCCCACCACCGCAAGAGTGCCCTCGTAGTCAACACAGACAGCGCATCATCATCATCATCATCAGCCAGCATCCATCAGTGAGTGTGAACTCTTCTACGAGAGACAGCCAGTATACATGGCAGGTGCGACGTGCAGATGCAATGGTAGGGGAAAGAGGTCGGGAATGCGGGAGGGACCAAATTAAAGACTCATTCATGAGCGACCATTGCACTGACAGGATTTCATTTCACTTATTGTGAAAAAAAATCTTCATTCTATCGTCTTTTTCCACCGGTAATGCAACCATGGTGCGATTTCTTTGCGAGCGAGTAGCGTTGAAAAAAATAAAAAGCAATATTTATGAATACCACCAAACAAATTTTATTGGTCTTCTTTACAAGGGTCAAAGCTCGTTCCCTGAACGCTCGAACAAACAGTTAGCGCCGGCCATTCTACTGCACATTTTTAAGTTCTTTTTTTTTTTTCACGCGAGACACCATGTCCCTTTAGATATCATAAAGTAGAGTCGTCCTTGAGCAAAATGTCGAAACTTGGGACGAGACACCCGTTGCTCCGATTTACACAAGTATCGTAGATGGAGGCAAGCTACGTTACTTTATCGTCATACCTACGTTAAAGCTGAAAACATAAAATTCGCAACTTTGGCCCTTAATGACTTTTCCACCCGCTTCAGTTGATTGGGATTCATCTCATTAGCAGTGTTGGTACGCGCCCACGAGTAGATGGTTCACACCTGAGACAAGCGGAGGTGTAACAAACCTTGATTTATAAGAGACCACGACGGTCAACGAAAAGACGATAATTACGATAAGATCTGAAGCTTGCAGGTATATTTTAAGGGGAGAATAGGGTACAGGGAGGAGGGGTGGAGAGGTGATCCGTGGTGAACAAACAATACAACAAAAAAAGAAGTGACCAGAAAAAAAAGCTACCATTCCCGCGCTCCAAGGCTCTCACACACACGCACACAGACCAACAGCGCCACACGCAGCATGCGTCCAAGCAGCCAACCAGTTCCACGTCGTGACGTCATCGAAGTGGGCGTGACCGGTGCAGCAAGGCGCAGACACCGCTAACGAAACGCGTCTAGCCGGCGCGACGTTAAAGTTGGCGAAGAGAAACACCACCCCGGTGCGGCAGTTAATTAAGCGGACGGCGAACTAGGTCACGTGACGCGCGACGTCATTGTGCGGGAGGTACGCGCGGCGCTTCTCCGCCCGCGTCGTTAGAAGTGGTACACACCGCAAACTACGTCAGAGCCAAGCATGCAGACCACGCATGCGCATAGAGAACCAATTGCATGACCAGTCACTAAGGGAGAGGAAGTGGGGGAAGGAGCTACACGGGTGGCTCTAGAGGCTCCGCCGGGGAGGCCTTGATGTCCCTGCAAGGCGCCACAGTCACAACTGCACTGCACACAAGCGTCCCAAAGCCGTCGCTTTTAAATTAGCAAGGAACCAATGACCAAACTCAAGCTTGTACGTAACCCAAGGAAGATCAGAAGCCAATAAAATTCAATTGCCTAATTTTTCAAGCACTTCATGCTAAACGTTTTTTTCTTGTTCTTTCAGTTTCTCGTAATTTGAAAGCAACGGCTATGCGCACAGCCACGAAATAAAAATCTAGAGGTCCAGCGCTCTTCACTTAGTTGACAACGTCATTTTCGGCGAGTGCTCAGGCCACGGAAGAACCAATAAGTTTTTTTGTTTTTTTTCATCATTCAACTAGGAGTACAAAGCTCTGTGTTAGCAGAAGCTCCACATCTCGTGAAATATAAGCGCTATAAGCAATATAAGTCCACTGCAAGGATGGGTGTAACGGGGCACCGAAACGGAACCGTCAAATTTTGCCGCACGGCAAAGGGGAATATGCTTAAAATGATCTGCCCTGCCCCTTAGCTGCTCTCACGACCAAATCCGGTAAACCCCAACAAAATTCGTTCGTCTTGCCGAAAGGCTTCAACACCGAAATTAATCCCTTGGGTGATGACGACCGCCACAAGGGGAAAGCGGTCTTTCGTGGCCTGAGCATTTCGATAAAACTAATCCCGCTCCGTAGAGCTCAGACCACGTAATAGCATAGCTTTAGCGTCCTCTCCCGCAGGTGAACGCGCGTCCAGGAGGGCTCGGACGCGCACACGCAGCTACCGACCTCCACGCAGCCTTAAACTGGACCACCAACAACGGCTGCTACAGCGAGGGTGCTGTGAACAAGGCACACTATGCTAGTCGAGTGTTCGTTGTTACGTTTCCGACGCAGAGCGAACACGGAACAAACGTCCACCAATGTGTATGTCTGTTGAACAAACTTTTTTTTGTGTGTGATTAACCGGTCACTTGCTTAGGCCAAGGGGGCTCTCTACCGTAATAACTTCTGATCGTTTTAATAATGAGGCGACCGAATTTGTGCCCCGTTGGTCGCGAAGCAATTATCGCAACAAGCGATAAGCTAAAATGTACAGTCGCGCTTAGTATGACCTGCAAGGCTCACTGCTGTTTGGACAAAAATTTCGCCATACAATGGCTCCGAAACAATCAAGCCTGACGCGACAGCGCGCTTTCAACTTGACGTGCACTAGACAGTCTGTCCCGATTCTAAACGAAGCCTGAATGAAGCTGCGAACGCGAATGGACATGCAGGTCACAGTGAGGGGTCCATCAGGCTGCGCGGAGTACGGTATCAGCGGCCAGCTCTCTCTCTCGCGCTCGCTCGAGAGGGAGAGAGAGAGAAGGCGGAAAGAAGTAGGCGCTCACCGTCTGCTGCTCCACGCCGTTGGTGGTGACGATGGGCAGAGCGAACGAGCCATCCTTGCCGTCGGCCCGCTCGGCGCCGTTCTGGGTCACGTACTGTGGGTATCCGGACGCCATCTGGGTCTGCACCATGTGCTGCACCAACAGAGAGGAGAAGGGGAACAAGAAGTGAGAAAGCGGCACCCCCGTGGAAGGCGCCAAATATGAAATCCCCGAAATCATACTCTCAAGGCCGTGTCTAAAGTGCGGTCCCACGGTGTTATAAGCCCTCCACTATATCGACTACCACCGGCGTTTTGCAACAAAATTGCCGCGTCTTGCACTACATCGCTCTAGATGACGTAAAGCTAGGCAACCTAACTTAACATAACATAACATAATATGACCTAACGCAGACAAAAAATCATTTAGACCCCCAAAAACTAAACTAGGCCAAAACATTATAGTTCAATTTAAGAATTAAACAAAGAAAACCGTGGCAAAAAAAAAAAAAAGCCGGTTTCGAGCCCCCTGGCTTGGGATCAAGAAGCTGAAACGCTAACAGTCTTACATGTTCGAACTTCGTTGGACGGCACTCTAGACATTGCGTACTCTGAAAGCCGAAGCTACACTCGAAATACCCTAGATGAGTTTCGGCGAAATGGGGCTGGGTTTCGCACAGCCTAATGATGTCGAGATTATAAAGCTCCATGCAATGCTATTGTGTAGTACGAGTATTTCATGGATTTGCCTTTGTAGGAGCGCGAAGGCATGTTTCGAACCAAGGTTCTCGCGTGAACGACTTATGTCATCAATCGATCTAAAGCCTGGCAGCACGACCACCCCGGTCACCGACTTACAAGACAACGCATTCTGGCCAATTTTGTGCCTCGAAAAATAATCAGTCACAGAAGACAAGCTTGTTTACCGCGAGAATGTGAGACAACGTCGAAGAAGCCCACACGCATTTAAGTAAATTATTTCACAAACACAAGACTACCATAACTCGCGGGTAGGTGTAGTTACATGGGCTTGTACAGGCTAGAATAGATAATCAACCGCACCAACTCTATCCCGTTTTTTGCAAGCAGAGGATCCAGCGCACGTTACCTTCTAAGTTCACTTCAATCCCGTGAAGTTGACGAACGCAATAATGGCACACACAGACACCCTACTGCGCAGTTGGTTTTTTTTTTTTTAAACGCCCTTATGTAAAAACTTTTTATCTATTCCACCTTCCTCTCGTTTGCGTAATCCTTTTTACGTAAAGCAAACTCCGGTTTCCCCGCTACTTCGTCTCAGACTGTTCGCCGACAAAAACAACCTTTTCTTTTCGGCCCTGTGATGAAACATCTTACGTAAAATTAACCGGTTTTCATTGCCTCCTTGCCAACCTTGTGATTGTCCCAGCTTAAATTGCACGTACGCCACAGATTATTGGTGAGTAGTATGAAGCTACATACCATTACCTTTCCCTTCTCGTACCCCGTGAAAGCTGCACACTCAATGCGAAAAAAAAAACTGATTTCATTCGGCCTCAATTGGCCGAGAGCGTCCTGCCAACACGGTTTTTCTGGATTCATTTCACCGCGTCTCACGTGACCATCTTCTTCAGTCAATGAGAATCCAGAAAAACCGCGTTGGCAGGACACTCTCCGCCAAAAGAGGCACTTCCACGGGGAGTGACCTACTATCTCTGGTACGGCGACCGTAGAGAAATCCCCAGAATCAAGTAGCAGTGTGCGTGCGTGTGCGTACGTGTTCAGTGATTGCCTACAGACTGTGTACACGTAAAGCCGTCCGATTTCCATAACTTGCTCCAAAAAGTGTTTTATTTCGGGATACACAAACATTTCAGTGACGTCATATGTGTCACGAATATGACGCCAGTACAACGAAGCAAGCGGCCTGTAAAGGGTGCACCCCTGCCCACAGGGTCTTCTTGCGGGGAAGCAACCTTTAGTACTAAATATTACGTTATGCCTAGGGTTGCTCGCTTTCGGGTTCTACATTTTAACACGAAAGTGTTTTATGCCGGTATACACTAATATGTCACTGACGTCATATCCGTCACGGAAATGACGCCAGTACACCTTTGCCGAAGCGACCCGCCCGCAGGACGTCGCTCGCCAAGCACACCCACAGGACAGCCGCCGACCCGCAAATCAAGCCCAGCCGCAGATCTCGCTGCACATTTCACTTCCGTGTTTTACTGATTGTTACGACAGAGGAACCAACCAGTTTTTCCTTCCTATTCTTTCAATCTCTTTCTTTGCCATTGTTGCACCGCTCCCTGGCTGCAGGATTCTCCAGCCTACGGCTACGTCATCACTGTCTTATGACGTCACAACCTGCGCAACACGATCGTCAACCTCATTTGAGGAGAGCACACAGTGTGTTGTATTAGGAGCGGCTAAAATGGCATAAATTCTTCCATCTGTCAGTTCTCTGCAGCCAGGACAGCGTCAACACCCTAGACACACGCGTTATGTTTTTGCACCGAGATACTCAGCCCCGCAATGGCGGAGTTCCCGTCTTGAACAATACTCCGCGTCGAATATAACCCAGGGAAACAGTAATACCATTTGCGCGCCCGCTCTGCTAAACAACTCGGACGCCGGCTACCAATAACTGTCACGTCGCCCGTTGTGCGACGCCCTTATTCGGGCTGCGTCGGGGTACTTCGCGTCGGGGCTGTTTGTGCCAAGTTCCAAAGATTCCCACGAGGGATGCGTATATAGAGAGCGCCGGCCAGGCGGAAGCGCCAAATTCAATTTAACGTCTTCCCGGCAGCGTCCGCGCCTTTTTTTCTTCCCCCTACTTCTCGCGACTTTCTTGTGGGGAAAAAAGAAAAAAGACAACGAAAACAGGGTTGAAGCGGACAAGACCAGAATGGTACAAGCGCCAAATAAAGGCCTAACAGCGGAGACAGCGAATAAGAGGAGAGGAACGAACTAACGACGAAAGAACCCTCGGAGGAAGGAACAGCGAGAAAAGCGCAGTAGTGGCCTTTATGTAAGGTTTGAGAGCGAATGGAACCAAGAGGAAAAGAAGGACCAACAGAAAATGAGGCGCCCTTTTTTTCCCGCCTTTTTTTTTTATATTTCTTTTCGCGCGAGAAAGAATTGGACGGGAGAAACTATAGCTCTCTGGCGGCCCGTTTCCCCTTCTAGGATTTCGTGTTGCCATCTTCTTTGGTAGGCAGGAAGGCTATTTTGGCGCCAAAAGCTGCAGCTAGCTGTCCGCGATCTCTGCCGCTTAGTTTTCTGACGCCCAAAGGGCGAATGCTTGGAGATCTCGAGGAAGACGACGACTGCGCGGTGGATAGAAAGGAAGAAATCAAACAGAGGAAACTTTCTGTTTTGTCATGACGGTGGTTTGGCATTAAACTGTCATTGTTTTTTTTTGCCCTTTCTGCCACTGTTATTCCCAAAATGCTCATGAAATAGTAAAAAAAAAAAAAAAAAAAAATCCCGGGCCATCTCCACTAACGTGAAACCTGGGGAGGGGCGAAGCATGTGCAGTGTACAACTGTATTCTTGGAGGCTTGGCGTTTTTGCCAGCGGAGATGAAACCATTGGGTCTAGGGGTATACAGTTTTGCTGCAAAAGTCTTTGGTCTTTGAAGCACGAAGCTTCCTAGCGCGCGGCGTAAACGAGTGTTCCGGTGTTTTTTTTTTTTTTTTTTTGAGTTAGCATTACGATCTAGCGCGAGCCGTGAACGAGTTTTCCGGTGTTTTAGTACTGTGACTACATGAGACAACGCTTACGACGACGACATGAGACGCCGACAGCCCCAGCCCCTAAGGGGCTTGCCGCTTCGCCCCCAAAAGTGCATCTATATTACAGGAGAGAGAAATTTCAGGGATGCTTAGAACATTCCAAGAATGTCAGGGCGAAAGCGTAGGAGGACCTTCTTTTGAACATTGAGGCCGCTCCAGTCTCCACTCGACCAACCCTGTGCACAGCACCCTGCGAAGCTCATACTGCCCGCTTGCCATCGCCAGGAGTCTCCTGTTCATCTGCTGGCGAACTTCCCCTTGCTCTTTGAGGCCGTTCACGCGTCCCTACCTGACCAGCCCCGAGGGCAGCACCTTCCCAAACTTGCGAGTGCAGCACATCGCAAGCAATCGCCATTAGCTACCTGTTCGGCCCCCGTCGATACCTTGGCACGTTGGCCCGGTGTCCCATTGCCAATGGGCCAATGCCATTGGCCTATTAGCATTGTCTGAGGACGTCCTGCTGGGGACCCTGGCCAGACCCGCAGTGTTCAAACGAGGCCTTCCAGGCAGCGCTCGCATTGTTAAAAATCGGTAGTTTGGCAGCTAGATTGTAGACCAAACCCGTTGTGGTGAACTACTGGACATGTATAGGGATTTTGTTAAAAAGAAGGTCCCCTTCACCCCGAATAGTCGGAGAGGCGCTGGCTACCACCGCCAAGCACAGGAAATAATTACGTTGACATAAACACCCCAGAAAGTGGAGGGGAAAATAGCCCCGCCGGTAGCGTAGTGGTCATCGCACCAGACGCGTATTCTGGAGGTCACGGGTTCGGATCCCACCCGGCGGGCGTTTTTTCCTTCACTTTCTGTCTTTCAAAAACCTCTATCTGATTCAAGAAGACTAAAACGACATATCACATTTTCTTCTTGTTTTCCTTGGCTTTCTTGACTGCCTACCCTTATCTCTGTATTCATTCAGCGAGCTCCACGTTCCCCATTCTGATTCCCCATTTTGTATATAGTTATCCTATCACCTCTACGTCAATCATCATACCTGCCACCCTCTCTATCCATGCTCTTTTCCCCCTTCCCCCACCCTCACACAGAGTAGCAGGTTTATACGATCTATCCCATCAGACCGACCTCTCTGTTTTCTTTCAATTCAACAGAACAATTTCTCTCTACACTTCTCCTGAGCTGCTGTTTCACTTCCCCGACGCGCGATTCCCAGCTCACTCTTTTTTTTTTGCCACCTATTTACTGTACCACCCAACGCGCCTGCTTGTAAAAGTATTGCAGCGACTTATATTTCGGATAGTCTCTGGTGCAGTAAAGTCACTGGAGAGGACGTTTTCTTCGCTCTCTTTTCCTTTCTTCTTCCTTTTCGTACTTGCAAAACAAAGCGAGAAGGTCACTAGAGCCCAATTCTCGATTACCAGGCCCCACGCAAGTACGCGCCACTATTTTGCCAAAAAAAAAAAAAAAAAAAAATCCCCAACCATCTCCACTAACGTGACACCTGGGGAGGGGCGAAGCATGCAGTGCTAAGTGTTTTCTTTGCGACTTGGCGCTTTTGCCCACGGAGATCAAGCCGTTGTAGGGTAGAGGCATACAGCTTTGCTGTTAAAGGTCTCGTGTGTATGAAGCACGTAGCGTTATAGCCTAGGCGCTGGAAAACGGACATTCCTGTATGTTCTTTTAGTACGCGTTTTTTTTTTTTTTTTTCAGGGAGATGAAACGTTTAGCGCGAGGCGTTGGAAACCGAGTGTCGCGGTGTTTTAGCACCGTGACTACATGATACTACGACTACATGGGACGACGAAAACGCCAGACGTCGACCGCCCGAGATTCTAAGGGGCTTGGCCCCTAAAAACCTAGTGTTGCACAGCTGCTGCATGCATATATATTCCCTACAGGCTGTAGTACTGTTAATCTACCCTTTTCTCAAAGTTCACGATAAAAACAAAACAGGAAAAGAAAAAAACTCGTTTCCGCACTTCACTCCGGACCGGTTCAACGCACTCTCAACTTGGAAGCGGCCGCGCAAGCCGGACAAACGGGCAAAACAGGACGGCAAAGTCCACCTGTATAGGAAACGAAATGCGGGAACGGGGGCCCCGCCTGTGAGTTTGCCGACCACGGCCGCTTGTTGAAACCTAATAAAATGGTAAACAGACCCGGCACCCGCGCACCGGTATACACATCCTCGGGGTTGTTCCGGCGCGCCTTTCATCCTGCACCAGTGCGGATCGGTGGCCGTGCTCCCGAGGTTGTTCCCCTTTATTATCTCTCCTGCTGCGATCTTCTTTGGCTGTTGCTGTTGCCTGTGTGTGTGAGATTGCATGTGGAGAAGCCCGGAGACTGAAGTTCCGAGCATATTTTCTCATTCTTTGGATTTTCCGGAGGCCACCAAAGCACGGGGAAGGCAATTTCTCGAAACTAACGTGGCAGAGAGCGATGGGTTTGCGCACGCTCCCTTTACCTCTTCTTTCAGGGTAGTGGCCGGGGACTTCGGAACGAAACCGGAAAAGTAACGAGACCATTCTTTTTTGTTTGTTTGTTTGTTTGTTTGTTTGTTTGTTTGTTTGTTTGTTTGTTTGTTCGCTCTCTGTTTTGAACCAGTCTCTCTTCTCTGCAAAAGATCAGAAGGCAAGGAGGTTTTTCAGGGTGAACATAAGGCTTCCGTATATCCCTGTATGCCAGGCCGAGCTGCGGGTCCAATACTGCCTTCATTTCGCCCAACAGGAGCGATAGAGAAACCCAGCAACATTTCATACACTCAGCAATCTCGCAGATGCTTCTCTTGGGGGGAGGGTTGTGCGACCTCGCATGACCTCGGAACGCGTTACGACTAATAACGCTTGCTGCAACGTTGAAAATGACAACAGCAGCTGACACAAATATCGGGCGTATGCATAGAAAGCCGAAACCGTTTATAAGACTAAGTCATACCTGTCAAGAGCCTTGGTGTCGCGGCGCGCGATATTGTGTATGCGTAACAGAAGAAAACAATGCAGGGAAGCTTGCACGCACGCGCAAGACTTGAATGGCGAAGCTGTTGCAGGTGACTGACAGGCGGACACACAGTTGAGTTTTAGTATCGTTGTGGTTGACGCCGGCGGCGTGGCATTTCAATGACCTTATGTTAGGAAAGGGTCACATAGTGAACTCGTCATCTTGGTCGACGTTTTCGTACGTCACTCTGTAAGCGTCATTTATCGTCCCTAGCGGATGCTTTGCACGCCGAGCCTCTCGAAGTGCGGCCTCTTCGTCGGCCGGGCCACGTGGAGTCAATGATCACCGATAGCAGCTTCGACGTTCAAGTCTACGGAGCAGAGCGCATGCGCACGACGACACGAGGACGAACGAACGAGGGGTGTACGCTATGAGGTGTCTTTCTCGTTCCGAACAAGTGTGGGCACGATACGGCGAACGCTACAGTTTTTTTTGCGGCCAACGTTGGCCAATCTCTCTAAGTAGGTATGCTTGGCTTGACGAACGCGCGCTCGAGTCACGCGTGCACGAGCGCTCCGTCTTTTATTGACATTTTGAACTGCGACCACCCCACACATTTTCTCAACAGCGTCGCTGTTAAAAAATTTCGACAAGGTACCGCCCTCAGTCCCGTGTCGTGCCAACGGTTCAACAAGACGAGAGAGAGAGAGAGAGAGAGAGAGAGAGAGAGAGAGAGAGAGAGAGAGAGAGAGAGAGAGAGAGAGAGAGAGAGAGAGAGAGAGAGAGAGAGAGAGAGAGAGAGAGAGAGAGAGAGAGAGAGAGAGATGACACCACAAGGCTAACGTTGGTTGGCGTACATCGACTGGAAAGAGACGCCAAGAATCGAATGAAGAAAGAATTGACGGCCGTAAAAAGAGCAGTGCACTGCAGACACCCCGAAACTCGGGGGACTTTCGGGCACACTCGGCGTGAAATCCTGTTTCAGGTTCTTTCGGGCGGCGCTAACTGTCCAAATTTGTTACAGGATATATACTGCTCGAGAGAAATTGGATCAGCAGAGTGGATAATAACAAGAAAAAAAGCACGAAAAAATGATATCATTCCCTCTCCAAGAAAACAATAGAACACCGCCTATTTCAAAAGCGCATATAATTTGATCAAAAGAAGCAAATTGCAAAAAGCCTTCAGTGCTTCGATTTTTCTCACTGCTTTGTCTTTTTTCGTTCAATGGTTAGGTTCGCCTTTTTTCTCTCTCATCCTTTTGAGCAGCTTCCCTGTCGGCTACTATTGGCGATACATTGGACACGATGGACTTCCCGACGGGCAGCACTTAACGCAATCGGCTGCTTAAGAAGCACGGTCGACGCACCAAAGAAAAAAAAAGTATCGAGGGGTGGGCAGCAGAAACAAGCAGATATAAACTCATAATTCTCTCTCTCTCTCTCCCTCTCTTCGTCCAGGTTGATGTTCGTGGCCGAAAAAACTGGAAACGCTACCAGATTAAGCCAATGAGTAGAATAAAAACGACGATCTTATTCAATTTACCAGTTGCCGACTAGACCCGCTCGAAGCAAAAACAAAACCGAAGGCCAGGGAAGGGTCCACAGCACACACAAAAAGACGAAGCAACTTGGACTCTTCCTGCGATTCTGCTTTTCACACTCGATCACCGGGGCCCAGGACTGCACCACGACTGCTCGGAGCCAAACAATGTTCGAATGCCCGAGGAGGCAAGCTGACGAGTTTATGAGGCTATGAGTAACTCGCGGACAGTCGAACAACGACAAAAAATAACACCCTATAGCTCCCCACTACGCCTTTAAGTAAGGGACAGGAACTCAAAGAGAGGGAGAAAAAAAAAACACACACAAACGAAAGAAGTCGGAGGGGGGCGAAAACGATGTACGAACTAAGGTGAGCAATAACATTATACGCGACATTAGCCGCCAAAGCCTCCCGTAGAGCGAGCCAAAAGCCGATGGCTCGGAACGTTGCCCGCCTTTTTCTTTCTTCGCCGGCTGGAAACTTGGCACTTAGCTCTGGCTTCGGCTTTGGCCGACGCCAGCAGGACGCACTCACAGAGCTAGGAAGTACCTAATGCCGGCTTCGAGCCCAGTCGAAGGAGTTCGTATATATCTCTCCGTTTCCAGGGCCCCACCGTTTGATCGGAAAAGAATGGCCCCCCGCAGCAGTGCTAGCGTCGGCCGATTGTTACTTTCATTTTTTTTCCCCCCTTCCCGATACTAGGTTGCACGGCGACGCTACGCCATTACCGCGCTGGGGAACTATTACGTAATAGACTATTTAATCTGATTATACAATGATAACACTGCATAGGTCGAGATAGAGCAGCGAGAAGCCGTTGTTGGGCACCGGCTTAGAGATTCACTTCGGCGTAGCATAGGAAAGCGAAGTTTAGCAAGTCACAGAGTAGCACAGCTAATCAAAGGGTGACGAGTCTAGCCCCGTAGAAGACGCTGAAATGAAGACTCGCAAAGACACGTAAGCCACGCGGCGTAATACACACAGGCCACGGCCGCCGCTATCAGCCCCGTTGCCACGCCGTTGCTGATCGCGGCGATCGTGCCCGCACGTTAAGTAGAGAGGCATTCGGCGGCGCGCGGCTTCTTACTAATCCCCTGACGTCACGTTTGAACTGCGCAGGCGCGGAGATCCGCCTGTGATTGGCCACCTCCGCGAGGGAGGGTGGAAAGGGCGCAGGCTCAACCCATCACGCGTCCTATTCGTTCTTCGTCGAGCTATTGTTCGCTGCCGCATCACAGAAGTTCCATTCCCGTAGGACACAGATTTTTACGTTTGAAGACAATAGGCAGGCACCTGAAAAGAAAAAAAAAATGAACGGGAAAACATCGGGCGGGCTTTGTCGGTTAAGTGAGATTCTTACCCGAAATACATTCGCGGCTGAGAGCCGCAGCTTTCAAACGAAGTCTGAGGAGAAATGGATTCAGGAGTATGTGAATTGAAGCATTAGGAAGGAAGCAAAATTAATACGAGGCTCGTCTTGGTGTACAGTCGACAAATATCGGTCAAACGACGACACGCATATCATAAAGGCGTTAACAGGAAACAAAACGTGCGAACAGAAATAGCAACTGTCATTTTGGTCAAGCAGCAAACAAACCAATCCTCTTCGTCGCCGCCACGCTTTTCTTGTCTCGTCTCAGAGCGACACAAAAGAAAGGAACGACATCCGTTGAGCGCATATGAAAATAAATTGCTTCGCGAATGGTGCCCTAAAAGCGACAAGATGAATTTTAAAAAGGAAAGGAAAACAAAGAGCGCGCGAAACTCAAACACTGCGAAAACCCGGGGCCTCGAAACATGCGGCGTTCGGCGGCCCTCGCCCCTCGGGGCACGATTCCATTTTTTCCCTAGGCCCTCTCGAAAAAAGGCGCAGCAAGAGTGAGAGGAACGATACTGCGATAACAAGCACAAAATGCGTTATTCTAAAGAAGAAAGCAAGTACTGCCCACAAAGATCCCGTTTTCAGAGGCAAGCGCGTACCTTTCGAGAGACAACGATCTTCAGGCTCTGAAGGACACAAAAGGAGGGCCCATTTGCTTAGTCAATAGGGAAAAAAAAAAAAAAAAGTATATTGGGCTCCGAAGCCGCTGAACAGGCCGCAAATATTTGTCTTCATCTAGGATCGAACCGCCGCAATAGTTTAAAACGCGGGACATCTCGAAATCCGAATCTGCCGCGATGGGAATAAAAGGAAGCGACAAAGGGCACTGAGTAGCGCATTCCCAAGGCGGCACACGTTCCCAGCGAGCGAAGATTTATTTGAGACGCGGCGGAGAAATGTATGCATAAAGCGCACCAAGCAGCGCGTCGAGCAGGCGATCGAAAAAGGAAACGGAACGACCTGTAATGGCGGCGACAAGCGTGCCTCGTCCCAACGCAGACAGGCACTGCACGGTTGACGGCGCGCAATGATTAAAAATGGAGGCGCCCACGAGCCGTGATCACGACGTACGGAACGCTCCCGCCTTTCGCTGTCACCGCATACCTCACAACCATTCCCCCGTCGCCGCAACGAGGCGAAAAAAAAAAAAAAAAACCGCGCCAAACTCTCTGACAACCGAGCGACCGTTCCTCGACGGCTCCCGCCCGGCTGGGTTTCCGACGGTAGACAGCTGTTGGTGCGACCGCGACGCGTACTAAGTGTTGCGCGCCGTCAGGGGTGAAAATGCCGCGCAATTCGAACAGCCTTTTTGGCGTTGTGCGCTTGTTTAGCGTCGGCTCGAATGTGCCTGCCCGCGGTGCACGCAGCGCGCGTTTCCCGTCTCCCGTTTCGGCCGGGTCGATAATTGTTGCCGAGACCGTCGCGGAGACCAAGGACGTCGCCGAAACCTTAACGATCGCGCTGAGCAGAACGGAGACAAAAACGGGTCAAAGTGTTAATCGATAGTTATTCCGGGGCGCTCTTCGCTACGGCCGACGGCCCGGTGACAACGATCATGACGGCACATGCACATATCGATCGCGCGGCTCGACAATTTCCTTGCCTTCGAGCCCTAAAAGCGTGCAACAGCTCAGTTATAGAATTGGATAGCGCCAACGCTTCGTGGGCAACAAAATAAACGCTTAGAGCTGCGTAATTTCTGTTACGCTCCGAAAGCCGGGGGACATCACTGGTAACTCCGTAAACACCCGGATGTGTGCGGTGCGCTGGATGAACAGGTAAAGTTTGTTACAGGCGATGCCACCATCATAAGTGGCATCACCATCTGTTGAGGAGAGGCAGGGTTTTGAAAACTTTACAAATTTGCAGTGCTATCTTCTGTATAATCGAAAATTTTCCGCCTTTTCTACTTTACAAGTACTGCTCGCAAAAGCACCGAAAAATGACGTAATCGCGAATTACATTTACATAAACCAGCCGCAGCGTCACCTTTAAGCGAGCTGATTCGAACAGCGGCGGCAGCGAGTTCGGAGCTGCAAGCGTGAGAGGTAACGTGAGGCAAGAAACAACGAAGACAGCGACGAAAACTTCTAGGAAACACTTCAGACGGACAGAAAACTACTTCGACCTGAACATCAGTTGCAGACCTTCCAAATATAATCGACAGGAAACCTTTAGCTCAAGAAATACTACATCACAATGTTACTATGTTAAAACCGTCTCTCTCTCTCTCTCTCTCTCTCTCTCTCTCTCTCTCTCTCTCTCTCTCTCTCTCTCTCTCTCTCTCTCTCGCACACGCGCGCACGCACACACAAAATCAGTAGCGTATCGACACGTACGGTAAGACGTTACGTAAGAGAGAAGACTTACTTAAGTCCGCGAACTTCCCGCCCGAGATAAATGGCGAAAAAAAAACTTCGTGAGCTTTCGGAGCAGAATCCCGAAGAAACAAGCAAAAAATATTTAAAGAACATGAACACACTGTTTCACAAGAAAGAGTGTTTCGAAACAGCTATCAAGTAGTATCCCTTCCTCTCTTTATTTCTTAATTATTTCTTTCCTGCGTACCCGCGCTTCTGCTACGTTCTGCCAAAAGAAAAAAAAAACACTGAGTATATACAGTGTGTCTAGTGACTGGACATCAAAAGAGCGCGTCCGTTACGCAACGACGAATCCAGCTCATTTTGAGGACGAACCACATTGCCATATTCGGGCTTACGTAACTTGATCGACGCTACGAAAGGGGGCTTTTCTTAAGAGCCAGCAGTAACCGCGAACGCAAATACTCTGTGACTAACTCGGTAATACCAGATATTTCATTAGAAATACCTGAAAATGACCCGAGTGCTGCAATCGATCACACAGCTTGCATAAGAGGATGTAGTGTCACGGAGGTCTTATCTCGCAAGCACGGCGGTCTAAACTCCACGTGATATGAACGCTCGGAACAGCACAACTCTGTTCCACTGTAGCCACCACCACCACCACCACCACCATCATCATCATCATATGCCTGTCCATCATCACCGCCGTCACAAGGTATGCCCACTGACCGCTGGCAATGACGTTTTTCCCGAGCACGCTGCAGAAGTAGAAGTCGTAGCAAAGCATTCGTTGATCGACTTTCATTTCAGTTTGGTTCGGTGCATCACGTTCGGTGCAACACTTCACGTTTTTGAAGTGTTCGTCTACGCGCGAGTTTTCGACCTTAATAGCGGACGCGGTCATGACCTCTGCCCCTCATTAAGGTACGGAACGGGGTAAACGCCATCACCCCCTCTCAAATCCCCCTCTTTCCCAAACCCTCGCCACAATGCTTCCAAAAAAAAAAAAAAAAACGCAGCTTTACTCCTCTGGAGAGATGCAAAAGCGTGCCTTCACGTTTCCCTTTATTTGCTCCAACATGATCCAGAGGCCGAAAAAATGTACCGGAAAAAGACGCCCTCGGGGGGAAAAAATGGCTTGGAAAATGTTCTTTCGGAAATATGTAGTCCCCGAATTATGGTCCGGAGAATATGGTCAGGCCGAATATGGTCCCGGAAATATGGTCAGGCAGAATATGGCCCGGCAGAATATGGCCCGGCAGAATATAATGACGGAGATTGTGGTCCCGGAAAATATAGTCAGGCAAAATGTGGTCCGGAGAATATGGTCCGGAAACATGGTCCGGAAATGTGGTCCCGGAGATAATGGTCCGGCGATAACGGCCCGGCGACAATGGCCCGGAAATATGGTCTCGCAGAATATGGTCTCGGATAATATGGTTAGGCAGAATATGGTCCGGACACATGGTCCGGAAATGTGGTCCCGGAGAAGTAGCTCCGGAAAACATGGTCCCAAAGAATGTGGTACCAGAAAATGTGGTGCCGTAGAATATGGTCGGGTAGAATATGGTCCGGAGAATATGGTTCCGGAGAATGTGGCTCCAGAATATCTGTCTCCGACAAATGTAATTCCTGAAACTATGGTTCTGAAAAAAGGGTCGGCTGCGTGACGCGAGGACGTCACCCCTCACCCGCCGGAGGGTGACCGTTGCACTGGTTCCCCACGTACTCCTACCACCACGGACACACCCACAACTGCACGGTTTCCCTCGTCCCCCACTTGTGGTCGATACGGCACGCCGCAAGGTGGGCAATCGGTAGCACACCTTTGGTCCGAAAAATCTCGTTCGCCGAGTCCCCCAGCCTGCCTTACAGGTGGCTGCGCCCAAAACTCCAGCCTCGCCCAACAGATTAGACTTTTAAATCGCTCCACTCGATTATTCTCCGGGTATTTTTTTTCCCCTACCTTCCTCGCTGCAGTCCCTGTTTCTACCTTCCCGAAAATGGGGAAATCCGAGCAGGGCCCCGAGGGTGAACGTAGGCGGAGCGAGACGAACTGTCCCGAGAGCCTCGCGGGCGAATGAAGACGCCGCTTCTCTCCAACTCTCGTCTCCGGGGCAACGGAAATCTCCATTTTTAATGGACACCCGGTTTGGACCCTTTCTTTCTTCTCCTCTCGGCCCCGCTAAGGAACACGGGGACTCGCGGAGGCAACGAATAAAGGAACTAGGCGGGGCCAACCACTCGGTTCAAACTGCGCCAGGACGGTATACAGAAGAGACGGCACGCCCGGAGCGCCGTTGGGCTGTAGCCGGCTGCATGAAATACTCCAAGACAGTGCTATGGAAACCTATGAAGGTGGGAGGAAAATGGTTCATTTAACGAGTAAGTAAGGACGTCGCGTAATGATGACAGATGATGGGAGCATTCATAAACATGCAAACGCGCACCGCAAACGTCGTGTGTGGAAGCGTATATATATATATATATATATATATATATATATATATATATATATATAGTCTGAAAAAATAAAAACTCACACAGAGCGCGAAAAAAATAAGGTTAGTAGAGACAGAGACAAACGAGAAAGACGTAGAAAATTTAAATAAGTTTACTGACGTTTCAGGGAGAGGACTCCCTTTCTTCAGAGTACCCTGAAGAAAGGGAGTCAGAGAAAAGGCAGAGTACTCTGAAGAAAGGGAGTCCTCTCCCTGAAACGTCAGTAAACTTATTTATAATTTCTACGTCTTTCATATGCGGTGTAATTCGCGGAACTTGGATCCGGGATTAAAATTCGAAATGTTGGGTTCTCCCGCGACGAAGACGTTAATAATAAATCAAGGTGTTGCGCACTATCTCACGCTACATTTAGATTTCGCAAAGTTTAGGAGCTTGTTAACATAAAATGGTACTATTGCTACGAGAAAGTGGACCTACTCGGAATTGTTAAACTGCCATGTTTAGACCGCTAAGAGGTTGCTGAAGTTTCTGCAAGAATACGTTAAAAGTAGAGAAACTACTGCGGCTGGCTTAATATACAAAAACGTAGGCGTCACGCGGAATTGCGGTCCGTGGCCGCACCGTGTGCCGAGTCGGGCGAAGCATAAATGAATGACGAGCAGTTTGAATTCGGCACATTAGCTGTAACGCGCTCAGGAACCTCCTACACGACCAAATTTAAATTTTCGAGGGAAATTCGCACCTGCCGTTTCTTATAACGCATAAAAAATATTCGAGCGGGTCCACTTGTTAAAATCTAGTCATTTTATTCTAATTTCTCGGTATTCACATTGAAAGAAGAAAGACGTATGTAGTCCGCGCCACCCTCAGTGATATGAAGTTACGGTGCTGCTCGAAGTTACTACGTGAAACACTCTCTCTATATATATCTATCCCATCCTCTACACCAGAGGTTTATAATGAGGGGCTCGTTGAGGAAATGCAGAAATAAAGGCCGGCAATTTACAACGCCAAGGGAGGCATATGGGAATAGTTAGACTTTCTTCTTCAGGGGAATAGGCGAATAATTCAGGGTATAGTTAAGGAAATAGGGGAAATAACTAGGGGAATTAGGAATTCGGGGAAATAATTAGGAGAATAGGCGAATAGTTAAGGGAATAAAAGAGGCTTTATTTTTTACGGGAGTAGTTAAGCTTTCTTTTTAGGGGAATAGCTGGGCTTTCTTTTTCACTGCGCTTAGTAGAAGTTAACATTCTAAACTTGTGTAGGAGAGAAAGCGAAGAAAAAGGCGCGTACAAAGTGGGGACCGAACCCACGCCCTCCGATTAGATATAGGATGCCTTACCGACTCGGCTATCTGCGAGACTGTGTTTCTCGCCGCTTCCTGCGATGTTTTATATTTAGCGCAACTATATCTGACGCTTGAGGGTGGTAACCAGCGCCACCCTGACAACGCGGGGTGAAGGGCGAACCTTGTTTTTCTGACGCCTGATGCTCCCGTTACTCCACAAACGGCAGAAGTTCTTGCACCGCGGGCGACGTAAGGGTTCCGATTCTCCGAGGGTGGCGACTCGTCGAGCTAGGACACTTCCGACTCCCGATCTCCAACTCTCGTTGCGACTGTGCAACTAAGTTAGCTCCACCTACTACCAGAACCACCGCCGCCAACTGTCAGTCTGTTCAGTTCGAGATAGGCGCAAGCCTACAACAGCCCGCCCAAACCCCCGAGTCGATCCGCGCACAAACGCCATTGTTAGCTCTCCCTCAATAGGCGTCTAACCCGGAAAGCGCGGTGCCGCCACCCGCGACTCGACCGGAGCGCCGGGAATCGGGTTATGAATAAATTAATAAGCGAACGCGGGAAAGCAAACGCTCCCGAATTCAGAAGCCGAGGAGGCGGAGGGACTCGCTGTAGCCGCGGGCGACAACCGACACGAAGACGAAAAGGAACGGCTCCTCGCAAATTAAATAACCCGGTCCCGCCACCCGTGCGATGCCCGCAGAGCGAGCTTCGTCTCAAGGGTGAAGGAGGTGGTCCGTTCACCTTTGGGTTGCCTTGAGTTAGCGCTCTATTAGTATTCTTCTCAGAGGGGGTTTTCTGGGTCGGGCAACGCAGCCGGGAGCCCGCAACTCTTCGGACGCCTAAGCTGATTTACATCGAACTACACACAGCTCTTCCTCGGTACCTTTGCCAATTACTTCCGTGGCGTCCGCCTTCTCCTTGGGGGGAGTCAATGAATCGGCGTTCGCAACCCCCTACTAAGTTCGCGCGCTGAGTGCGCTCATGGGTAGCTCCCCGCCACACCTCGGTCTCGCGCACAATATCGCGAGCAGGCGATGAATACCCGAGGGCATACTTGTCAATAAGCTGCGAAGCCCTCCAAGAATTGCTGAACGAAAGTGTTAACAATTTGGCGCATTTTGAGAGAGAGAGAGAGAGAGAGAGAGAGAGAGAGAGAGAGAGAGAGAGAGAGAGAGAGAGAGAGAGAGAGAGAGAGAGAGAGAGAGAGAGAGAGAGAGAGAGATTCGATGACTGCACTTGCAGAAACTTTGTTTGACAGGCTAATTTCTGGTTTCGAACTCAGCAGGTGAGATTTGTGTTAATCCGAGATTAGACAAGTTTCATACGCTGTGCACTTTGTGCGTTTTGAAAGGCGAAAGGCGAAATCAGGCTTGTCGAAGTAATTGGCACGAAACGGTGAAGAAATGCGAGCGAAGAAACGCGCAAACACGATATAGCAGAATAACAAGTCTTGGATAAAGTGTCGCTTGGCTTTTTGTCGCCTCTAGAGCGCGCAAGCAGGCTTGAGTGCCCCGAGGAATGGTTCTCTCTGTCGCCTCAGCGCCAGTTATTTGTACCACATAACAAAAACACTGCAGCCAAATAAAGTTATTCCATAATCGCTAAAACGATAAACAATTGCCCCGCCACACAATTAACACCAGAAAGTGTGACGAATCATGAGTTACTCTGAACGGGTTATGCCAATCTCAGACAACTTTTGCAACCACCACTTTGAAAATCCTGCGAAAGTAAATTTCACCCACGCAGCGCTTCAAAAGGGAAAGCACGCGCCTCCAAATGCAACGGCCCCCCGCAAGACAAACCAAAATGTCCCGCCCTCACCACCTGCCGGCGAGAACACGCAAACAGATCATTGCCACAGGCGTGCCGGCCGCGCGCATACCCCGCGCATCCAACGCGAGCGCAAATATATCGGCCACCTAAACGGCAGAAACTTCCCCACGAAGGGCTCCATCGCTTACCAAGTTCCCCGGACTTTAATGCAACCACGCGCCGCCAGTGTCGCGCAAAAGTTATTCAAAAACCCCGCCGGCACATGTTGTGCAGAATACAGACAGCTCGTTGGCTGGATGAATGGGCGGGTATAAACAGCCCGGGGGGTTAAAACGATCGCGCTGTGGCACGTTAGCGTATCACTCATAGGACCTGCCGAGTCTCGTTTTGGGTTCCTTTTATTTTATTTTTTCCGGATAAAAGCCTTACTTTTCGCGGCACCAAGTGTGCTGGCAGTAAAGCTTTTAGAGCGCCAAACAAAGCTGCATTATGTTTTGAGGGCGGGGGTATACCTCTGCCCAACATCAATCGACTGAAGTTCGACAAGGTTGACGGAGCGCAGAGTAAAGATTTAAACGAAAGTTTTCGCATGTCAAAGTGCCCTGAGTGCATCCGCGTTACTAAGCGGTCCTATTTTGTGGCACATTTTCGCAGTAGCTCGGCGCTGACGATGACTGAATATCCGAAGCGGCCTAAGGCTGGCTCACACGCAAGCTCCGTCACAGGGACCTCTCGGAAAGCCGGTCCGATGCAAGGTAATGTAAGGAGGTCATTTTCACCTTCACCAACAACGCGGGGGACTGTGGGGGCTAAGTGAGGCTTAGGAACGCAAGCGAACACTGCGGTGGAGCTCACTGTGAGCTCACGATGAGGAGGAGGAGGAGGAGGAGGAGGAGGAGGAGGAGGAGAAGGAGGAGAAGAGAAACGTTTATTGGAGGGGAAAGTGCTGTTGTGGGTGGCCTTCCTAGTCCGGATAGCCGCGAGTCGTGGCAGCTGCTCTTGCCCGAGGCACAAGGTAAACCTGCGTCTCTAGCAGGCAGCTGGTCCGCTCACACTCCCACTGCTCTAGGGAGGGGGAAGGGATGGGATTTGGGTGGTAGGGGCAAAAAAAAAAAAAAAAAACGAAATTCACTGGGTGAACGTAGCGCAGATTTTTGTTGTAAATATGTTGGTGGTGGTGGTGGTGGTGGTTGTGGCGGTGATGATGATGATAATGAAGACAGCTTTATCATAGGATAAAATTTACGATTCCTTCCTAAAGAAAGTTTAAAGAAGCGCAAAAGCTAAAAGTGCGTCCAACCTTCGCTAGAAGGGCGTACAATCGATCGACAAGCGTTCGAAGACCAAAATCGCAACGAAGAACGAACCCACGCGACCCTTTTCGCGCACCGAGTAACGATCCAAACGTATAACGATGCGTTGTTTCCGATAGATGAAATATATTACTGTACTCCTCCATATTCGATGTGTGCATTGTCGTCCCTAGAATCGTTCTTTTTTTCTCGATTTCCAAGTAACCGTTTTGACAGTGGCAGCCCGATTTCAGGCACGCGCCTTATGCCCAGAGATGTTAACAGGCCTTTCTGGTCGACCAACCGGTCTATGGGGAAATGCATTAGTTTTTCGACAAGACGCCATCGGTTCCACCAAGAAAGCTTTCGCTTAAAAAAAACGAAACAAAAGAAGCGCCCACATACATCGTTATACTCGATTTTTATAAGCCGACACTCAGATAGTACCTGTTGCTTGCACGTAATCAGAATGAAATGCGCCATAAAAATAGTTTTCTGCGTTCTGAAAGATAGGACAAATACCCTATCACGAAAAATAAATAATTATACGGGAGCAGCCCTGCATTCCGAGGCACCGCCTAAGGAAGCGCTGGAACTGTGTAGCCTAACCTTCTCCCGATAAGAAAATCCCGGGCCATCTCCATTAACATGAAACCTGGGAAGGGGCGAAGCATGCAGTGTGTAAATGTATTATTGGCGCCTTGGCGTTTTTGCCAACGGAGATGAAACCGTTAGGGGGCGCAGGTATGCAGCTGTACCGTAAAAGCCTCTTGTCTTTGAAGCACGAAGCTCTCCAGCGCAAGGCGTAAACGAGTGTCCCGGTGGTTTTTTTTTTTTTAGTACGTGTTACGTTCTAGCGCGATGCGTAAACGACTTTCCCGGTGTTTTAGTACCGTGACTATATGAGACGACGATTACGACGACGACGACGACAGGAGATGCCAACAGTCCCAGCCCCTAAGGGCCTTCTCCCCTAAAAAAATTAACTGTAAAAAAAAATAACGAACAATAAACTACAGTTGATTGAGAAACGTAGCGGGCTGTAAACAGTACGCGAAGTGTGCTGTATGAAGCCTTGAAGGTCTTCGTTCTTTCAGCTTGTCGATTCGTTCGGGATGTTGACGTCGCACGCCAGAAACAACCGAGTACGCTCAAACACGACAAGCCGATCGTCCAAAACTTTTTTTTTATCTCCACACGACAGCTGCAACGGAGTAAACAGCGAAAACGCTTTCCCGTTCGAAAAGCAGGAAACAGATTAAACGGCGGGAGGGGGAGCCGTACTAGTTGATAGCCACCCCTTCTTTTTTAACTTTTTTCCCCTTTTACCCCGTCGCTTTGACGACGCAGTAAGGGCGATAAAAGGCGAGTTGGGCGGCTCCCCACTAAGCCTAAACTTTCACGACCGCCCACCCGGCCCAACCCGGCACGCGCTGCAGCGACATTCTACTTAGCGCGAGAAACAATAATCTGTCCTGCCAGGGAGCATTCTTCAACCAGCTTTTCTCTGTGTGAGCTTCTCTTCCGCGAGCCTCACGCGCTTATTTTCACTCTGGAGGACGTTCCGACCCCGAACGTGGCGGCGCCGAAAGCAGCAGAACTGCCTTGGCTTGGCTCGGCTGCGGGCTATCGCCTCGCGTTTACGACCGACCTGATCTCTTGCTCCCGGGATGGATTTTTACGATCGGCCATCGTTATTTCCCGAATCCACAGCCGTCGCCGAATCTTGTTTTTACGCCCAACCGGGTGTCTATACTTTTCAGACTGTGCAACGGAAGCAAAAGAAAAGAAAAAGGAAATGCAGCGAGGTTCACCGTGAATGGTCTGCCTCCACTATTGCTATCGCCTCTGGTTGGGGCAGTGGCAAGCCATCGACTGTTCTACTCGTTAAGCTGAACCGGACTTCCCGAAGAATTAAAAAAAAAATCATAGTGCAGAAGACAGCTGCAGAAGACGGCGGCTGGCAAGCTGAACAGTTTCATCCATAGGGTGGGGGACCCAGGGCATTTTTTTTTTTTCAGCCCTAATAGGTGTTTTGCCTGCGCGCACAATGTTTTCGTAGAACGACTCCTGTGACGTTCTGGGAAGCGGAGACAAAGCTGCCGCACCTCTTCAAATTTCTAAAGCCTCACAACCACAGAATCACATAATATCATCATCATAACTATTATAGTCAGCAGAAACTTGCACTGTCCATCGCAAGATGAAAGCCTCCCTCAAACACTTCCAGACACTTCATGTGTTTTTGCCGTCACCGACCTCTGTCAGATTATAAAAATAACAGGCTATATGCTATCGGTTGGATGCACTTAAATAAATCTATCGCAGCTTTCGTCCCTAAACACGTAATGTTGCTTGGAAAACCCCGAGGAGCGAGAAAATGCCCAGCGTTCATGAACGCGTCACTTGCGGCGACCGCCAGCGGCCCCCGGCAGGCGCAGTGGCTTTATCAAAAAATCCCGGGCCATCTCCACTAACGTGAAACCTGGGGAGGGGTGAAGCATGAAGTGTATAACTGTATTATTGTCGCCTTGGCGCTTTTGCCAACGGAGATGAAACCGTTGGGGGGTACAGGTATGGCTCTGCTGTAGAAGTCTCTCGTCTTTGAAGCACGAAGTGTTCTAGCGCGAGGCGTTGGGAAACGAGCGTCCCGGTGTGTTCTTTAGTACTCGTTACGTTCTAGGGCAAGGCGTTGGAAAACGTGTAGCCCGGTGCTTTAGTACCGTGACTACATGAGACGACGACGAAAGGAGACGCCGACAGCTCGAGAGCCCCAGAGGGGCTTCGACACTAAAAAAAAAAAAAAAAAAAAAAGGAAGGACAGCATTCACCTAGTGCTTCATCTCAGCCAATCAACACGTTTTTTTTTTTTTTTTCTCGACGACAGTTGTCGCTTAGACGGGGCTTCACGCCGGACGACTGACGAGAGATTGGCATCGCTAGGCTAACAAGTCCGCCTGTTCGTACGACGGCACGCAGATCTAGCTATCAGATCTAAACGAGGCGACAGTATTTCGTGCCGTTAGCGCGCGACGCCGTGGACGTAAGCGATCTATTGTTGCCGCGGCGCTTGCGTCGGCACGCACAAACGGGGAAAGGAGGGGACTTTATTTGTGTACGAGCATCCCACAACACCACGATTGTTTTTATTTTTCCCTCGACATGTCCTAATGGGGAATTTCTGTTTTGTGTCGCTCGCACGACCGCAACGATTTCCGTAATGCACGGACACGCAACAGCGAGCGAGAGAAGGGCAAGAACTGCGTGGGACTCGTACATTACTAGCGGTGCCCGACGCGGAAAAGAGGCAACAGCAGTAGAGGCGCTCAAAGCATATAGGCTATCTTTACTATTTGGCTTTTTCTTTTTTCAGGGGTTCCGGAAAGCATTTTTCAGGAAAGCATAGACACGCTCTTTAGACACTGCTACCTGCTGCCGGCTACTCGAAAACAGGTGATTCAGACGATGCTGTTTAACGCGCCCAAGGTATACATCTGGACAATGAGGAGTGGCGTGGTGGAGGGCTCCGGATTACTTTCCACCACCCGGGGATCTCTGATTTGAACGATTGGTTGTGAGGTTTAACGGGCCGACGCTACGCAGGCGATGAGGCGCGCCGTAGTGGAGGGCTCCTGACTCGACCTAAAATCTAGACGCAAGGTCGTTTTCGCTGTTCGCTTCCACCCGAAAGAGGCACGGATGCATC
>NW_027526385.1:17298985-17353106 GCF_048455015.1 Haemaphysalis longicornis
CGTGCAAAGGCGTTCATCAAAAACCGGATTAGGCTGCAGCCACAAGCCGCTTTCTGACAGCGCCTGGGTCTTAACTCACTAATCCGTTCTTAAACTACTTCCCCGAGGAGAGTACGTCGCTTAAGAAAAAAAAAAAACATGCGGCCTGCAATCAGAAGGAGAAAAAAAAAAGGATTACAATTTCTTTTAAAAAAAAAAAAGAAAAAAGACAAAAGAAAAAAGAAAACAAATAACACCCTCGCGGACTTTTTGCGTCTGAAAAAAATTTCAAGTTGGAAGGAACGTGCACTCTTAACGACGTCACACAAAGGCGTATTAAAAAAAAAGGCTAATTTCTTCGACGCCACGCCAACCCCCTAGGAGTGAAAATAAACAGAAGACTGATTAAACCCAGTTCTTAATGAAGAAGTACCAAGACTGTTTCCACGGTCGCAAAATCAGGACAGTTTTACGGCCACGGTGATTAAGCGAACTTTCTGTCGCTGTCAGGATAACTTCGTAATAACACATGCCAGAACGCAGACACCATTCATAAGCATAAAAAGAACCTTAAAACGCATCTTTATAAGGATAAAATTCTGCGGTTATTATTGTAACCATGACAAAAACTCGCTGGCGTCATTAATATCTCTTTGCTACAGCACTGCAGACTAATCCATGCTAAATTTCTCATAATCTTCCTTTCAATTTAATATTCTCGGCGAACCCTTCCGGCATATCCTTTTATTAGTTTCCCTTCTTGTGTGGTTTTAACAGGACCCTATGGCTCCTGGAGAGCCGAAGTAAAATAGGTCAAAGTCAGACGTTATAATTAGCACTTTCATTAATCACCAAATTGGCATTACTCTATCGTTCGCTGTCATGGCATTCTTACCATTTCCATGCCTGTTTTCTTTACTTATTTTCTTCCTCTTTTTCTCTTTTTCAATATGTACCACTGTCCTTTCTTTCCCTTCCAGTTCCCTTATCCCCCTTACCGTGCGTAGCGTAACCAACCGAACAGTTCCCTGGTTAACCTCCATACACTTCCTCTTTAATCAAGCCTTACGATGTCACACTTGCGACAGTCGGTTAAGGCTACGTCAACGACGCATTTTAGCCTTTCAAATACATCCTGCTATTTATTCATATATTCACGCGAAATAGGTTGAGTAAAAGTTAACATCCGCAACAGGCATCCGCAAAAGGCGCACCCGGAATGCCAACTCGTTGCGAAACGTTCCATAACGTGTGCATCAAAATTCAGAGCCCTTCCACCCCGTGAAGAGGGACGGCCAGCAAAGCTGCGGTGCCGAGCCTCACCGCGAGGTTTGACTGGGTCGTAGTCCAAGGAGTGCATGAAGCAAAACACGTTTGTTTGTAATTTGCGACTGAGCATTGTTCTTGGTTTTTAACGGAAAGTCCAGTCCTTTCCAGTCACTGCTCCTCGCGCATGCTCAGCACGGCTCTTTACGAGCCACGTGAAACTAAGGCGCACACCTGGGCACGCGCCGGCGCCAGTGAGTTTGCCGCGGGTGTGACGCAACACAATCCAACACATTCCACTTTAATCCAATCCAAATCAAATCTAATCCAATCCAATCCAATCCAAGCCAAGCCAAACTAATCGAATCGAATTTAATCCAATGCCCCTCGCGCTTGCGCAGAACGGCCCTTCACGGCACACGCGAAACTGCTCAACCTCGGCCAGTGTAGCTTACGCTGCAGAACATACAGAAATCGTGGGTAGAAATTTATTAAAATAGCGCGGGTATGGTAATCACAGCGCATTCTCTATGAAGGCCCTAGGAACTGTTTAATTTTGTATGATTTTTTCCATGCCCCGGGGGTGTAGCGCACAGTTTTACGATTCCGGGGATTTGAGTGGGCTCCGCTACGTGGCGCTACGCTAGCTAGCGATTCCTGTCTACATCGCTCTGGGACCGGAGACGATCTCTGCTGGATCCTAGCCATTTACAGCTTTGCTGTAAAAATAACCAACAAAAAAAGAAGGAAACTCGGACTTCGTTGCTTGCCGCGCGTTCCATTACTCTTGCATCAGCAAATAAACACAAGAGAAACGTCCGTGCATCATAAACTTAGTTTGCCTTCAGCTTATACGGAGGTTATGCGCAACAAGCATCTGCAGTGAATCCGATGCCGAAGGTTAGCGGCAGCATCGGCCGAACACTCGTCGGGGCGACAAAACTAGCCAAAACGAAACACTTTAGCATCCTCACCTCATCGGAATATGCTTGCGGATCCTGTGAAGCTTTTCCATTCTTATCTGGCTGCGCGCTGCCATCGATAAATAAAACTAGAAGCGAAGCTGGTTGGAAGAGTTGGAATAAAGACACAACAAGATGAATAGCATAAAAGGAAGCCCAAAGCAAGGACGGAAACACGAAATTAAAAAAAAATGCGGTTGATTCCGCTATCATAGGAATCGGTAAAACACGAAAGTGAAATGTGCAGCGAAATCTGCAGCTGAGCATCATTTGCGGGTCGGCGGCTGTCTTGTGGGTGTGCTTGGCGAGCGACGTCCTGCTGGCGGGTCGCTTCGGCAAAGGTGTACTGGTGTCATTTCTGTGACGGATATGAGGTCAGTGAAATCTTGGTATATCCCGGCATAAAACACTTTCGTGTTAAAATATAAGCACCCTTTACAGGCCGCTTGCTTCATTGTACTGGCGTCACTTCCATGACGGATATGACGTCACGAAATCTTCGTGTATCCGGGAATAAAACACTTTTGTGTTAAAAGAAAGGAAACACGCCTCGATGTATTTATTACTCTCTCGAAGTGCTGCAATTGAGCCATGCACGGGCGGCGTTGGGAATAAGCGCCGTTAATCTAATCTCGCGCCTCCCAATTTTCCAGCGCGCCGTAGACGAGCGGTAAATCGTTGGCGACCTCGGTGGCGACCCACTGCTTCAGCCCAGCTGCCAGACGTCGGGTTCAATGAGAGGAGCCCTGATAAGGCGTACGCCAGCCCCCTCCCCGTGTGCGCCGACGCGGATCGAAGTTCTAACGCGAAAACTTCTAAGGAGGAGGAGGAAGGAAGAGGGCGCACGAGCATCGGCAGTTTAACGACTCAGCCAGTGATGAACAGCCGAATCGGATGTGCGCCGGCTGGGCCGTTCTCTCCAGCGAACATTGGAACGCTGCAGAGGCCTCATTCGCGCTTATTTCGTAGGCAGCGAGCGAGCCTTAATCCGACTACGACGTGCTGCTTGGCGCCGGGATCTTTGAACTCGAAACTTGCGGGAATCACTGCGTATACCTCTCCTTCTTCCTTATGATATCTGTATTCTCGCGACAGCGACGAACCGGACGGTGCACTGCCCGTAACTTCGCAAGGTGGCTACCAGAATCAAAAAAGGTGCTGGCCCTCGAGCGCCGTCGGGGGAGCAACCGGTAGGGGCGTTGTTCAAGGAGATCGCAACCAAAATGGCCTCGTTTTCTTTCTTTTTTTAAACACGAAAGTCTTTCGTTCCCGGATACACAAAGATTTCAGTGACGTCATACCCGTCATGAAAGTGACGCCAGTACAACGAAGCAAGCGGCCTATATAGGGTGCTCCCCTGCACACAGGGTCTTCTTGCGGGGAAGCAATCTTTAGAACTAAAACTAAAGAATACATATTACGTAAAGTTGTTCGTTTTCGGGTTTTATATTTTCACGCGGAAGTGCTTTATGCCGCGATACAACAAGCCTTCACTGACGTCATATCCGTCACGGAAATGACGCCAGTCCACCTTCACCGAAGCGACCCGCCAGCAGGACGCCGCTCGCCCAGCTCACCCAAAAGACAGCCGCCGACCCGCAAATCATGCTCAGCTGCAGATTTCGCTGCACATTTTACTTTCGTGTTTTACGTATTCCCATGACAGAGGAATCAACCAGTTTTTAATTTTGTTTGTTGTGTCTGAAAACATCAAAATAGCCGGACTTCGAATGCTCCAAAATTACATTCTATGTCGGTTGTGGTTATGTAACGACAGCTGCCGTAACAAATAGAAAAATGAAGCAGAACTCTGTTTTTTTTTTTTGAAAAGCAGTGTTATAAAAGCAGACGCAGTGAGCGAGAGAGGCCTCATGTTCCAAATGTTAGATTTGCAAACAGACTCTCACAGCCGACGGCAACACACGTAAGAACCCGAAACGCAAACAGGAGAGGATCACGGGAAGACACGGAGCGAAGCCTCCTCTCGGCAAGGCGTATATATAAAAACCGCGATCGTCTCTGTCACCGTCTCAAAAAAAAAAAAAAAAAACACGCCAGCCTCTGCAAGTGCCTTCTCAGGTGCGTTGGGGGGCGCTGGCTGCGGCTACGGCTCTCATCGGCTTTGTTTTTCCCGCCGCTCTACTCGCACAATCTTCCGAAGGATCAACCACGGCCAGACAGCTACTACGGCGTCTGGCGACGCGCTAGAGCAAGATGATGGATATCCAGAGAAACGCAGCCTCTTCCACGCTCATAATGCGCCGTTCTCGGGGTGGAAGCTCTTGCCGCTCGCCACCTCGCATCATCTAACGCGCTTCAAGTTGATAGCACCGGGATTACGGGTGCATGCCGGCTTAAGCCGACGCGACGCCCCGAAAGCCGCTCTAAACTTTCGAAAAAGTCTGCCAGTCCCCAAACTATAGCTGAGGCGCCTCATAAAAATAACACTGTACCGCCAAAACGCCCCTCGCGTACATAGACACTCTGTAGCAAAAGTTCCACGAACCTTGCGGAGTAGTGTGGACAGTTGTGCAACTTTAACAAACACTGGATGAGCGCTTACGCAAGTCCAGCGTTAGTCGTAGTTATTCTCTCATCCGCGTAGCCAAATCTGGATAATATTTAGAAGCAATATGAATGGCTGCGAAGAAAGAAGCAGGGCTCACAGGTTTCAAAACTTTCTGTATCTCGGCTGTTTTTAACAATTTTAGCCTCGCCACTCGATAATCGCAGCTTGAATTACCCGGGGAAAATTTATTTCAGCTATGACAAAGAACAGAGCAGGCGTGGCGGCGTACAGCATTTACTCTTCAAAGAAAAGGCGTTTTAATGGGTAAATGAAAAAATAAATTGGAATATTTCTTCCACGTAACGACATGCTAGTTAGTATAAAGCAGAGGCCCCGCGCCTGATTTAAAGATAACAAGGCGCAAACAACACGCGATTATCACCGTTCCTAACGCTGTTCCCAACTTCCCTAATGTTCCCAATTCCCGATGCCATGTATTGCGTTCCAAACGGGAATCCGCCGCCATTAACGGACAACAAAGGGACCCGACGCAGAAACCGTAACCAGCAGCGCCTAGTTTCCGTCTTGTTTTCCACGCGAGGAGAAATAAGGCGCACCTAATTGGCGGAAATTAGCTTCGACCGGAAGCTACTTCCCCGTCTTCGTCTCGGCGGATACGGTTTCGGGAAGGAAGACGTCTGTGAGAGGGAACAACGGCAGCTTGCTGGAATTATATTAGCGCTAGAGAGGGAGAGGGACCACTGGCTCCTGTGATAGCTAAGGAGAAGAAACGAGGTTTGACAGAAGGGGGAAAAAAGGACAAGAAAGGCGGAAAGAGACAATTTTCCGCATCGGATGACGTGTTCATATCGCCCGCGCCCATCTGCCATGCTGCTAACCGAGCCTGCCTTTGTAGCGCGCCGTAATGTAATTCGCAATAACGTTTAAATAATAATAAAAAAGAAAAATACGTGCGTATCTATTTTCTCCCCAGGAGGTAATTTTCCAAAGCTCTTTTTGTCCAGCAACAATCTCACCGGTGCGGCTTCCCTTCAAAGGCGGGTTTTCAAACGATATTTTGAACTCCGCCCTCATTAATTTCCTGGCTCTAGCCCAACACATTTCCGCAGACTCGTCTTTCCTATACAATGCGCTGAAAGCACGTGGTAACAATGTCCCAACCTCTGCGGCTGTCTTGCTTTTCCATTTTTGTTATTCTTTTTGGTGGCCATCAGTATTCCTCTCGCGCATGCCTCCACCCCCCCCCCCCCCCAAAAAAAAAAAAAGGGCACTCAGAGCGGTGAGGTGTCTCGCCTCCTCCACGATTAAATTTCCTTTTTCTTCCATTTTCCTACTCCTGTTTTCGTTGTCTTGATCAAAGTTTTTTTAACAATTACCGCTACAGGTCAAGTGGGCGCCTCCGTTCTCCGACTCTTCGCCTCAAAGGCAAGCTCGCCGCTATTGAGACTTAAAGAGCCCCCCGGGGCACTGGGTTTTCGTCCTGAATGCTTCGTTGTTTATGTCTTTGTAACTTTACCCGCATTTTTCGTTCCCTCAACGCGTTGATTCCACAAACAATGACGCCTCGAGGCCGGTAGACCGTCGCCACAATCTACGCCTCCCTCCCTCTAGGCCCCTGCTCCGGCAAACTGAGGAGTAACGTGTTTCTTGTAAGGTAGGGAGGCACTTTTCGGGCTTGCTGAGCAAGAGGGTACCGATAAGTCCTCAGAGCGGGTGATGGCAGTAGAGCGCCCCCGGCTTCGTTCAGTTAGGGTTAGGGCGAGTTTAATCAGCGAAGCGGAAAACCAGAGTTTTGAGAGGCGCGTGAAAGGATTTGGCCGCCACTGCAAGCAGTCACAAGTAAGGCAAAAAAAGAGATCACACGCTAACTAGGATTACCGGCCACTTTTCGCCCCGCGTATTTGTTTTTTTATTGGGCGGGAAACTTACACCGGTGAGAATACGAGCAATACCTAATCCCACCTTACCAAGGCTCAAAATGATTATGCAAACTTCGATGATCCGTACGACACAGAACAAAAAACTGTGCAGCGACGCCTGGCATTCCTCACATATTTGTTAAGCCATCAGCCAGCCTCTCATTCAAAGTAGTGCACGCAGACACACCCACAAAAAAAAAAAAAAAAAGGAAAGGAAGACACGCTAGACGCTTTAAAGGAATTCCAGTTAATTAGATCTCCCCTTTTAATGGTTCCCGTCTTCATATAAAAGCCTGCTTCAGTTCTCTCTTTACCGTTGCTGACGCTTTACGTGCAGAATCGGTCTTGCTTCTATTCAGGTTTCATTTCCCTCCAAGATTCGACTTTTCCATCAGCCTAATGCATGCTGCGGATCCCCCGTTGAGGCCGAGCAAAATAATGATGAACAAAATTAAATAAACATTTTGCATTGGCATAACGAGTCCCGAACTTTTATTTTGCGTCGTTCCCCCTCATTCGCGTTTGACGAAAATCCTCAGGCGACACAAAAAAAGACGGCAGACACCAGCCCGAAGTACGCAGGTAAGAAGCCTAGGAACAAAGTTATCAGCCATTAGACTCTGTGAAAGTGGATGACCAGCGAAGCTATTCAGCACGACGTAGAGGTAAAGGGAACAGCAGCAAAGCTTCGTAACTTGCAGGATTAAAGCATCAACGGAGCAAAACAAAAAAAGACAGACGTACAGAAGGCAACTCGCTCAAGACAAAACTCCGCTAGAGGGTGAAAAAAACTAACCAAAATACTTCAATAAAGTAATCCCTGGACATCTCCACTAACGTGAAACCTGGGGAGGAGCGAATCATGCAGTGTGTAAGTCTGTTCGTAGATTGTGTCTCTCCCTTGCCACACAGCGCGCGCTGATTGGGCGCCGGAGAAGAGCCAGTGGGAGGAGCAATCGCGCACTTGCTGAGTCGGTGGCGCCCTCTCTTGCGCGGAACCGGATTTAAGCAATTTGCATGCCCCACCTGCCCCAGTTTGGGGTAGGGGCAGGGATCAACGCCAGCGCCTCGCCCTGGAGGCTCGTCCCCGGACATAAACGAAACCCCTGCTCCAGGTAAGAACGCCGTTTCTTGCTTCGACCGACCACCCGACCCGATAAGGCCTAGCGTCAAGAGCCGGTGTGCACAGAAGTGTAACACAAATTACAACCCGTCTACACACAGCTTCCGCTTGTGCATTACGATTGCTGAAGCGATCAGGGAGCGTTCCATAAATATTTAAAGTGTGTTTGAACCGGTTTTAAAATTTTTTGAACCGGTTTTATGCATTCTACACTTTTCGTTTAGCACGCGTTACGTTCTAGCGCGATGCGTTGGAAAACGAGTGTCCCGGTGTGACTACATGATACGACGAAGACGACAAGAGACCCCGACAGGCCGAGCCCCTAAGGAACTTCGCCCCCCAAAATTAAAGGAGCCATGAAGACAAAATACAACTTGGTTCAGTTTGAAAGAACTAGTCTGGTAACTCACTCAACTCTATTACATCTACGAAAGGCGCTTTTTGGCCGAAGAAAACGCGAAAAGTTTTCAAAATTTTGCGCTACAGTGACGGAATACGAGCAGAAGTGACGCAATAGAGGACAGAACAGAAAATCGTTAGCACTGAGCTACCTGCACGTCAGCATTCAACTGGTATGATCAAACGGAATCGGAGGCCCCAATACAATCGCCCAGTCCCGTTTCTCGGCGGTGGCTTGGGTCGGCGGCTGACAATCGCTAAAACAAGATTTTGTGACGTCACAAACAACATTTTGTGACGTCACAGAGAAATCGCTGAAAAGTGGCTGGTGAGTCGCCACTGCTTCATCTGATTTCCTTAATGTATCTCCATTACTTGTTTGAAGTATGCCGTAAAATTGGCGTCACTGTTACCAGGACAAAGCAGTGTTTCTAATGAACCAAACGTGTACGTTATTTTCAGGGTACAAATTATCCTCGGTAATAAAAGTTGACGAAAAAATGTACCGTATTTTCGTGCGTATTACCCGCACCATAATGCGAAAATTTTAGTTACAAAGCAGGGGTGCGGATAATATCATTATAACACCTTCGGAAAGCGCAACACTGAAAAAACTAGCCCAACTCGCCATTCTGGTGCGGATAATACGCGGGGGTTTGTCCTTTAGTGCAGCCTCACGGCAATGCCCGTTGTGCCATGAAGCTCCTACGAAGTACCACTGACTAAGCTTTCCATGGCAGCGATTGCTCAAAACATGCAAGGACAAGGAAGAAAAAAACAAGGACAAGCGCACTGTAACAACTGAACTTTATTAGTGAATTGTGACTTTCGCCTTGAACTCAGTGTATTCGACTTGCTAAATGTACGCTTTTTCTGTCTACATAGTATGTGGTGTGTTGCTAGCTTTGGTGCAGCCTTTCCTGTATGAAATGCGCGGGCAATACGCGAGAATTTTTTTTAACACGAAAGTCTTTTATTCCCGGATACACAAAGGATTTCAGTGACGCCATTACACCTTTGCCGAAGCGACCTGCCAGCAGGACGTCGCTCCTAAAGCACACCCACAAGACAGCCGCTGACCCGCAAATAATGCTCAGCTGCAGATTTCGCTGTACATTTCACTTTCGTGTTTTACCAATTCCTATGACAGAGGAATCAACCACAGTTTCTTTTTCTTTCCCGCGGACTGAAAGTAGGGGTGCGGAATATATGCTGGGGCGGGTTACTCTCTCTCTCTCTCTCTCTCTCTCTCTCTCTCTCTCTCTCTCTCTCTCTCTCTCTCTCTCTCTCTCTCTCTCTCTCTCTCTCTCTCTCTCTCTCTCAAAGAATTTTCATTGCTCAACCCGGTAGTCGCTTTAGTTAAACCCGCCGATAGCAACGCACACCAAATGCCCAAGCTCTCCTTGCAGTTGATTGATTGATTGATTGTAGGGTTTAACGCGCCAACGCAAAGCAGGCGATGAGGCGCGCCGTAGTGGAGGGCTCCGGATTAATTTTGACCACCTGGGGATCTTTAACGTGCGCCGAAATCTCGTCCACACGGGCATTTTTACTTTTCGCCTCCATCAGAAAAGCGGCCGCTGCGGCCGGGAATCGAACCCGCGACCTCGTGCTCAGCAGCACAACGCCTTAGCCACTGAGCCACCGCGGCGGGTCTCTCCTTGCAGTGCTCGCAGCTTCATTCCGTGCACGGATATTTCACTGCTTTTTCTCTGTTATTCGCGACCCACGGGAGCGTAGAAGTTCTGAACCGAGACCAGTGCAGAGTTACGCAAATATAAGACGTTTCGTTCTCTCTTTTTTTTTTTTTTTTTAGATCTCCACATTTTCTTCGTGACCTTTCCGACGAAGTTACGCCATGCGAAACTCTGCCCACAACTCCTTTTTCGTTCGTAAGAACCCCGTGTTTAGCTAAGCGGAAAGGGAAAGGGGGACAAAAGTAGAGGGCAGAGCGGACAAATAAAAAAAAAAAAGAAAACCACACGCCATAACCGTTTAGGGCGACGAGTGCGTACATGATGGATGCGGTGAGAACGGGAAGAGGGAGGGAACTCGGGAGGAGGAGATATGCACGGAAGGGAAGGTGAGAAGGGCGAGACTGGAAATCGGAGGAACGGGCTCCGGGCAAAAAGAAGAGCAAGAGCAAAAAAAATATTAATAATAAAATGAAGCAGAACGGAAAGGCGAGAAGAGGACACGAACGCGGGCTGGATGACGGCCACGGCCACGAGGGGAGCGGTGCGCCGTTGATTGATTAGAGCGAGAAATTTCAAGGAGTCGGCCACCGGCCCACGGTTTCCAGCGGTCCCTTACTTCTCCCCATCTCCATCCCTTGCCACCTTACCGGAACCTTGCTTCTTCTGTTTCCTGCCTAAAAGGCGTGCGCTGAAAGGATCTGTCACCGGGGGCAAAAGAAATCGCCAGAACTATAAAAGAATACCTGACTGACAGGAAAAGGGGGAGGGGGAATGACAGGTTGATGAGAGGAAGAGCGCGAAAAAAGGCACAACTTCATCCAAGCTGCGGCTTGTATTTTTCCTATTTCCGTGCTGAAATAAACAAGCCCCAACACAAGGCTTGTATAACCGTTCTCCAAAAAAAGAAACGGTCACACAAAAGAGGAACATAACTCGTTCCATGAACGTCTTTTTACGGAACGCTTTCCATTGTGGTTCCTTTTTCAGCCTGGAGAGAAAAGGAAACAGGCTTACCGGGATGAATATACGTCCGCTGTTTCGGACCTGCAAAGCTTTCGAGAAGCTTATCTAATTATACCTGCGTTCCAGGTGGTACTCGAATATAAACGAACGCGGCGACAAGACTTGCGAAAATCCCCACCCCCCGCCCCCAATCCCCCCCGTCTCTAGAGATCAATGCTGTCACGTGCGCACCAGAGTTATAAAGTTGAGAGAAACTCGGAGATATACACCGGGCGAACTTTTACAACTGACAGAAATTGTCTCGGTAAAAGGTTCCCATGGCCTCACTTGCATAATCCCGGGCTTGTTTAGTGCGCACAGGAGAACAGCGTATAGCGGCGGGCATTGTTTTCTTTGTTTCCCCTTTCTTTTAAATGGCACCACGGATTAGAACGCCAAGCCAAAAAAAAAAAAAAAAAGACTGCGCTTTCTCGTACGGAGAGTGCCCCCAGGCAGCTCGGTCATCCGGACAGGCGCGTTGTTCCAGGACTTGTAATGTCCTGGAACAACGCGCATACGTATAATGTTCTTAAAAGTTTCGGGTAGATAGAAAAATTGTTCTAAAAGAACGGCCAGTTGACACTGCGTTTCAGTTACTGCACACATCTCACGAAAAACAGTATTACAGCTCTTTCAATAAAACGTCACTGTAGTTTGGATTAGGGTCCACTAACCAGATGGAAGATTTTCTTCCTGTATTTATAATGGGGATGACTAACCCGAAAGAAAAGAAAAATCAGGATACACCATTCCCAGCCGCACAAGATTGCGGGTTCGAATCCCGCTCGCTCCAGCCTCCCTACACCCTCCTTTTTCTGACTGACGTTAAAATTTTAACGCTGGTGTGTGCAAGTTTTCATCGTACGTCAAACATACACGGGCAAAATAGATAAGTCCAGAGCACTCCGCTACGGCGCGCCTGACAGTCCTGGTGTAGCTACCGCCATTAAACCTGAATTAGATTTTACAGCCCCTTTTCAGCACTTCACGGTACTTTAAAAAAAGAGAAAAGGAAAAAACGTCATGCGCACTGGCCCGATACGGGTAATTTGTTCCAAGTCCGAAACAATTTCAGCCGTTCGCTGCTGTTAAACTTTACTCTTGAGAATGGCCGCCTACTTCGCAGCAGCGCAAAGCACTCGCCGCTTAATTTGATTATCGCCAAGAGATTGGCATCGCTACGAGAATCTAGAAATGAACATTTATTATCGTCGTTAGCTGAGCGTGGTAATACGCTTCACAAAACTTACCCCACGACCCCCCCCCCCCCCCCCCCCCTAATCTCTAGCGTCTCTATCCACACAGAGTAAGAGGTCGGAGAACACACGCTTGGATATAGAAAATATTCAGCGCAAAAAAAATGGCCGTCTCTTCTTGCTGTGCGTCGCTTTTATTTTTTGCGCCAATTGTGTTTACGGAAGGAGGCATCAACCGGCTACATCCTCATCAAGTTTAATGAACATATAACATCTTTGCTCTCTCTCTCTCTCTCTCTCTCTCTCTCTCTCTCTCTCTCTCTCTCTCTCTCTCTCTCTCTCTCTCTCTCTCTCTCTTTCTGATGACGTACGTATGTTTAACTTCTCTTGCTGCTTTTGTATCACTTATATTGATGATTCCTTTTTTTCTCGGGGGTAGGGGTGGAACAGGCTGCTCTGCAAAAAAGTGCGCGCATGCACACATGCACCTCGCGTGTATGTACATGCATGGTGTCTTTTGAGAACGATGGCAATGAAAATGTATAATCTTTGAAAAACGCCTTCTCGTCACTTCTCTAACAGAGCGCCAAGCACGATTCCGAATTCCGTCTCTTTCTCCAGCACACCCCACTTATAACTCAAAAAAAAAACTGCGAACAGCAACACTCGACCCACTCAAAAAAAAAAAAAAGAGCGGGTGGGAAGGGGGCAACAACCTCACGCGGAAGCAACGGGCATTTATACCATCTCAGTTATTTTGCTCTTCGTTGAATTCCCGACGCTTCCTCCAACTCAAACAGAGCGACAGGTCGCAAAAAAGGTAAGCAGAAATGCCGCGCCAGCGACAACGCGGCGTCGCCGAGCCGCACAAGAACAAACATCGCGCCACTTTTCTGCAAGCTCGGAGGAAAAGGATGGTGTTTACCTTTGCAACGACGGTCCGTGTTTATCATTGCGCGATTCCCCTCTCCGCGCCGCTTCGTTTAACGGCGGCCGCCGATGCTCCCTTATCACGCCCTTTCAGTTCACGCAGCGTATAAACAGGGCGCCACCACCAACGCTACGGCCAGGGGCTCCATCGTCCGCCCGTTCGCGTAGCGAGTGTCCTCACGCAATACAAACGGAGAATACAGCGAGACCACGCAGAGCACACGAACAGGACAAAGTTTAGCAGCTTCCGAACATTGCCGTCCACAAAATTATACCGCTACTCTTCCGCTTCCCTTCTCTCGAAACTCCTTGAGTTGCATTGGGTATCACAGCCCATTCGAGCTGGGCGTCTTGGAATCGGCGGTGTCGAGGGGAAACGGAGCCAGAATATAAAAAAAAGGTGCACACGAAGAAACGAACTCCACAAGGTGCTTTGGACACCAGACAGGAGGGAGTGGAGAACACCCACCGTACGTGCTGTGAAAAGGAAGGCGGGAGAATGATAAAACAAATCATTGCGATCGCCTCAAACAAACGTATTTTTGAGAGCCATAATGTCTGGTACTGATCCCACACAGTCTGAGAGCGCGCCAAAAAAACTTGCTCGGTGGGTGCGAAACACGTTGAAACAGCGATTTAAAAAACACGGAAGCGTAAAAGATCCGGCGAAATCGCATTACCGGTTCCGTCGCTTATACCAACCGCGTCGCGTCTGCTTAGTGCAAACATTGGCGCGGCTGGTTGTACAGAAAGCAAACCGCGCTTCTGACGAAGCTGACGGCGGCAGAAGAGACGCGAGGAGATAAAGGAAAAAAAAACAAGAAAACATGGCTTCGTGAAATTGAAGCCGCCATTTTCCCTGTGCAAACATGGTTACCACTGCTAGCGCTAGGCGCCTTCTACCTTCGCGACGAAGTGAAGCGTAAAAAAAACGTAAAATAGAAGTCCAGGAATATAGTTATTTAGGTAGGTTTCTATGTTACTCGCCTGCGAGATCTCCCGAGAGTTTCTTGGTAGTATATACGCTCTGCCTCATGCGGAAGACGGCACATTTATCTGCCCTAATACTTCTCGCAGGCTTATTTCAAGTTTTGACGAATACTCACCATTTCTCGCCTACGGCGCACGTAGACTGCAGTATAATGGATATTTAATGACATCAAGCAAGAATGTGAAATTGTTCCGAGACAGCTGGGTAAGCGCGACCTCACGACAGCCAGCCAACTGCAACGAAGCTGCCGACAATTCTCCGCGCCTGTAAAGGGTGCACTACGGCAGGCACAGATGCAAGCGGTAATGCCGAACCTACGAGCGCACTGTCGCGCTTTTTTAAAACGAAATGAGCAGCGAGATACGAGGAAGAAGAGGAGAGGCGACATCAAAAAGCGCAAAATGAGGATTTTATTCTACTTTAAAAATGCGTCTACACAACCAAGGCCCAACTGTCGGCGACCAGCGGTGATTACAACGCGTGCCAAACCCAGAAGTTAGCACCTAGGTCGTTTGGAAGGACTGGATCGTGTTATCGATGGGCGGGTCTCATGAAACGCCTTCCGGACGAACGTCGAGCAGAGATTCAGCATGCGAAGGCGGATGGTAACCGTGATGACAATTTAATGATGATGCATAAGTCTTTATTCATCGAGCTTAAGGTAGAGCTCAGGGAATTGGCCCGATGCGGGGAAAAAAGAGAAAAACCTAGTCACCGATGGCGACTCGTATTTCTTGAAAATGAAATACAAGCTAGGCGTAGAGGACATTGAAAACTTTTTTTTTTTTAAACTCCACACACTTGGCAATTGTGCACAAGCTAGCAATGGGGGTAGATCGCCTGCGAACGCACGCCTGCAACGTCCGTGAGCAATGACAGGCGAAGAACGATAGGAGAAAATCGAGCAGCGCGCAGTTGTGGTTGCTGTCCAGTTTACTCAGGGAAGCGCAAAGGTGACGTCCTTTGTTCCAAGCACGAGGTTCCGAACTACTTTTGTAGAAACGGCTTACGTAATTCTCCGTGCTTTTTTCGGACTAGCTTTCCTGTGTGTGTATATGTGTGTGTGTGTGTGTGTGCGTGTGTATGTGTGCAGGTGTCCTTTTTGCTACACCTTCGTGTCCTGTATTTTGATATTTATTTACATGTCTAGTGTTTCATTTTTTTTCCCTTCACCCAATGTTGTATATATGTCCCTTCTTATTCTTGCTCATGTGTTATATATTTATGTAAGCCCTCTACCCTATCTCCCTATTCCTATGTACTCTTTCCTCCCTATCCCACCTGCCCTACACCAGCAGGCGTTCCGGTGTCCGCCCCTAGGCGAGACAATTTACGCCTGTTGGTGGACCTTCCTTTCTTTCTACTGTACAATAAATACATACATACATACATACAGTTCGCTGCAAAGCTATATTTCAAAACCAGTACGCACTGTAAAATTTAAATAGGTCCCGGAGAAGTTAGCGCACACTCAGCACCACAGCGGGCAATCAAACGAACACTCCGTATGCGTGCGTTCGTTCTCCTGCCACCTGCAACGGCGGCAGAGACGAAAGCTGACCGAATATCACTTCGCACATATGCGACCGCATGGGCCGCTCAAACAGCCCCCACTGCTCTCTGGAGTGCTGTCTTGAGTCCGGGCGCATGGTGGCGACCACACAAAAAAGAATGCACTCGCCAACGACCCGGGCCCGAGGCCCAAACTGCCAATAAAACGGCCGCCCCCTTCGAAAGTATGTTTTCGGCGAAACGTTTATTGCCTCGCGGTCAGCACGGCCGGTCAGGGAGTGTGTCTCAGTAAACCGCGGCGATGGCGTCCTAGCGAATTTCTAACACGTGCCGCACGGGCAGTGAAGACGTATGCGCGTTTCAGCACTCGGCAGTATTTTTTTCGACAACTTCGCATACTCTTTTCAATATCCACAACCATTTCAACCGTCTGAAAGGCGTAGGAGATCCCACGCCTCCCCTCTTTACAGCGAAGCCAGTGTTGCTGCATGGTGCGGAAAAAAGTCGCTGCCGTAAAAAGCCAAAAACACAAAAATGGCGAAATTTTGTGCCAAAATACACGTGTGGAAAAAAATGGGTGAAGTAAATCAACTAGTTTTCAAATGAAAAAGGGTACATCGGAATTCGTATGGGATTCGGATCTGGGCCTCCAGGTATAAGCCGAGTGAGTTACCGCAGCGCTACACAGCAGGTTGCCGACGGCGGCGAGGGAGAGTCTAGTGCGTGCGGCGCTGACGTCATGTCACGTGACAGGTGCACGTGACGTCTCGCCAATACAACAAGTGCGCCCAAGCCACGGAGAACGCCGATTCCGGGCAAGCCGTGCTCGTATTGAAAGTATATGCTGGCAGCGCGCGTGTGTGGGTGCAATGGATCGTAGAGCCTCTACATCAGCGGTACTCAAGAAATCATTTCGTATTCACACACGTGAGCAATCAGGTGTCTCTGAATTTTCGCAAGATATTTTGTTTCCGCCCCCATAGTGAAGAAAAAAGACAAATAATTAGAGCATTTGAAGAATTCTATCCGAACAGCTCGACCAGAAACCGACAGCCGAAAGCTCTATCTACTTCGAGGATTCAATATTCCAGCGTTCAATTCCAGTGATTCCTGCCCCCCCCCCCCCCCCCCCCCCCAGTAAAAAAAAAGAAATCTAACGCAAGACATCTCCGCTGCGAATCACCCCCTTCCTACACTCGTGCTTCAAATTTCGCGCATGATAAGTATACGACAGCTCATCAGAGTTCTTTGCGTATATCCCTCCTCGTTTTCACTCACCGTGTTGAATTTCTACCTCTGAAGAAATAGGATAAGCAGCCGGCTCCAAGCATCGCTTTCCCTACAACGATGGCTTCGGAAGTTGTGCCTTAAGGAAAAAATCCCCCCCCCCCCTTCCCCTTTTTTAAAAAAATTTCCGGCGCATAATAAGCCCTCCGACTCCAGAACACGGCACACCATCGATCACTGCAACCCACCACTGCGACGGTGTCCCCTTGCCGTCCCCCGACGTATTCAGTAAACAGCTCGACTAACAACGACAGTTTTGCGAGCGCCTTTCAGAGCGCAAACACGCGCGGGGGCTCCCGTTTCTACGCCAACGAAAAAGCGCGGTAAAAGCGACTCCGCTTCAAATTTCCAATATTTCCACCCCCGCCGCCCCCACCACTTCAACGAGCCTCTTTAATTCCCACTTTTCGCTGCAACCCACGCGACTTCAAACGCAAGCGCTCCCCGCCGACTTCTAGGCAAACAGAACAGAGTCGATGGGCGGAGACGACAACGGCACGACCTTTCCAACGCGTAGCCTCCTGCAAACATGGGATGGACCTCTTCCTCGCTGTTCTCACCCTCTGCACACAAACACTGAACCGTGTAGGAGAAATCCACGCCACGAGGGAAATTTCCCAATACCTCCCGGAATTCAGTTTGAACAGTTGAGTTTTGTTGTTGCAGTTGTTCTCGCCTAAACGTGCAGATGGCGCGACGACCGGGCCCAACAAGCAACCCAGAGGCCAACTTCAAAAGCGCCGTATGCTGCGCAAACAAAACGCTGCGCACAAAGCAGCGAACGCCCTCCTGGAGCAGCGAAGCGCGACATTTGAGATATGGCCCTCACGACGAACTTCGGCTGGATTTCTCTCCTTTTCGCTGGCGTTCACTTGAAGAGGAATTGCGTTGCCGGCTATCGCGCAAACAGGCGACTCGCTGCAAGCGAGGCTACTTTCACCCAGAGCTTTCCGTTTGCTCCGACATCTGAGGGCGGAGCGCAGATGACGCAAGGGGAAGGTCTCCAGGAGACGGCAGCGTGGGGAGAGGGCGCAAAAAAATGAAATGGGTGCACGCTGTTTCCACGCATTTAAATTTGTGCAGGCATAGTAGACAAATGAAAGTCAACGTGAAAATATGAACCAAAACACGAAAAACGAAATACACTGATCGTGGAGGCCCAATAATGGAGCGCTATTCGTATATAAGGGGCGAAACCCCTTAGGGGCTGAGCTGTTGCTGTCTCCTGTCGTCGCCGTCGTAATCGTCGTCTCATGTAGTCACGGTGCGAAAACACCAAGACACTCGTTTACGCCTCGCGCTAGAACGTAACGCGTACTAACCAAAAAAATTCCCCCGCATTTCCCCGAGGGGGAGAATGTGAAAGTGCGAATGCACGGTTGTCGGCCCGCTTGCGGCGCTTGCGCTCGGCCCCCGCAGCCCACCGCCTCGCCGCCTTCTCTTCCATCTCTTCCATCGGGTTTGTAGTATCACGTGTACACCACGCAGTTATCAAGCCGCTATAACGCCGCTGAGTCGCCAACGCACGCCGCTGACGACGTAGTTTGAATGCGTTAAAGATATAAGGCGCGTCTAACACTGATATCACCGTCACGCCCGTGGCTTGGTCGGTAGAGCGTCTCGCTGCGGCCGCAAAGTCCTCGGATCGAAACCTGGCGCCGGATGCTGTTTCTTTTTCAAATATAGAGGAGCACTGCGGACGCCAACGCCGCCGGCGGTGGATGGTTTGGGGTCGCTTATAAAGTGCATTCGCACTTTAAAAAAATACCGGGGCACTCATTTGCCAACACCTCGCGCTAGGGAGCTTCGTATTTCAAAGACAGGAGACTTTTACAGCAAAGCTGTACTCCTGCACCCCTAAACTGTTTCATCTCCGTGGGCAAAATCGCCAAGGCGCCAAGAGGCGCCAAGGATACACTTATACACTGCATGTTTCACCCCTCCCCAGGTTTCACGTTAGTGGACGTGGCCCAGGATTTTTTTTTTTTTTTGGGGGGGGGGGGGGGGGGGGGGAATCCGCGTTTCCCAACTTTGTTACTGTAATTAAGTCACGCACCAATTACACTTGCATTGAAAGAAATGGCGCTATTTGTGCGGCCTGCTTCATATTTTCGTGATCGCGTTTCATTTGTCCACGAGTGTACAAAATCTTTATCTATTTGGATCCCTTAATGCTACAAACTGCCGCACGGGTTCGACTCTGCCGAACTCTCGTATTGATCGATGAAGTCCTGAACGACGACTGGCGCCGAGACACCGATTCCCCGGCCCGTGTATCCAAAGGCACGCGTCGCTTGTATGCAACCCAATTATTGGTCGTCAATACACGATCCTTACGCCTCACGGCAGTTTCACAGAAATTAAAAAAAAAATAAACAGTTCCACGGCACATCAACGTTTGTGTGTTTTAAGATATCGAAGCGATAGCCTAGTAGCAGTGGTAATGAGTGTTTATTGGCGTAAGTTTGGCGCTAAGGTGTCAAAGAAGCACGGGACAGGCAACCACAGGTCACATTCGATTAGCATCTGGTACTGCATTGCGGTGTTTAAATATTTGACGAAGCAGCAGCAGCAGCGAATGACGGCGGGGTAGGGCCCAGAAATTCTGGCACAGAGCAAGATGAGCAAACAATAGCCTCTTCTAGGGCGCACTTGAGATACGAAAGAGAGGTTGCTCCCTATTTCTGAGAAGGCGAGCAACTGCTAGCGTGTCTCCCCCGCCCGGTTCTTGTCTGCGTCAGCGCTATTGTATCGTTGCAATGTCGCACCAACAACCCCCCCTAGCACTCTCGAGATAAGATAAACAACCCCCACTAGCACTCTCGAGATCGAGATAAACGAACCCCCCTTCAATTCTACGTCAATCGACGTAGGAAATCGAGAAGAACGAACGAAGTGGACCAATAAGCAAACACCGGTTTGAGAAAGTATTATTATAAGACATTCGCCAGTTTCGCGCTTAGAACCGAAACAAAACAAAAACAGGATCGAGATAAACGAACCCCCGTTCAATTCTAAGTCAATAGACGCAGGAAATCGAGAAGAACGAACGAAGTGGACCAATAAGCGAACACCGGTTTGAGAAAGTATTATTATAAGACATTCGCCAGTTTCGCGCTTAGGTCAAGCCGTCGACAGCGACAACGGAACAAATCGCGGTCAAGAACAGCAACGCATCTCAAGCAAACCAGATGGGAGCAGAAAAATACAAATCAGTAAGAGTTTGAAACCAGAATATTTATAGCGTGGACTAAAGTACAAGTGGAGTAAAAATGCAAAGCGGGAAAGCGAGTGCGGAGTCTTGAAAACGAGACATGCAACGATAGCACGTCACCGGCGCGTCTTCACGAGCGACTCTCTCACTCAGCCTGAATTATAGCGGCATACGGAGGGAAAGCCTGTGGAACCATCCGAAATCCAAGCACTGAGAGAACAAACGCGAAGGCCTGAGCGAGAAGCGACGCACGGCCGACGTCCGACGGCATGAGGAGGAGGAGGAGGAGGAGGGACCTGTGCCGAGAATGCACAGCTGGGCTGAGCAGCACCGCGACCCGGGAAACGTGACCGGCGAGCCGACGAGCCGGATCTTGGCCGCCATAACGTCGCACCCCGTCGCTCTCCCGAATAACCGCTCTCCGCTTCGGGGATCCGGAAAGGGGAAACGCGGGGAAAAATATGGGGCACGATAGAGGAAAGAAGCGGATATCTTACGAAACAGGGAGAGGAACAGAAGTGAAAAAAAAAAAAAAGAACTGGCGCAAGGAAATACAAGAAAAAAACAGGGGAGTACAAATTATAATAAAAATTTTCTCCGGCCCCCTCATGTACTTGTACATGGAATGAAACCTGAATCTGAAAAATAGAACCGAATGAGCGCGAGAAACAGAGAAAGAAGAAATTAAATATAATGGCTACTCCACATCCACCAGGCGACGTGTCTATAAGCCCGCCTAGATGGATACCATGAGAGGAGATATATTTTGACACAAAGGTATGAAATGCAGTTCTTTACAATGAACAATTTCATTTTCATCAAGATGATTTTCTTTCGCATAACCCATTCTCTCTCTCTCTCCCTCTCCATCGGATGAATTTTCCCTCGTTCTCTCAAGGGCTCGGGCAGAAAAGGAAAACAAAAAGTTACAGGGGATGCTTAGAACTTTCTAAGAATGTGAAGGCCAAGGCCTAGTTGGAGCTTCTGTTGATTCGAGGTGGAGCTGCCTGTTGAGCTTTCCGCCCACTTCTTGACCAGAGCCCTGAACAGCCCCCTCCGAAGCTCGTTCCCAGCGCTCCCCATCGTCAGGAGCCGCCTGCTCGCCCGTGTCGGCACCTTCATGTCTGCAGCAGGCTCGTATTACACGGGCGCCAGCAACCTAGCCTCGTTCAGCGCCGCTGTTTCCCTTTCTCGAAGCGCGTTCCCCCGCTCCCGCTCCTATTTTCTGTACCTCACAACGCGTTCCATTTAGTGGGACTCACCTGTTAACATCCCTATTGAACTTACTACTTCATGACCCATAGGCTCAAAAACCACCGTCACAAATGCAAAGTGTTTTACAAATACGTAAAATGTTCACAACGGCCTAGTTTGCTTACTTTAGAAACATGTAACTTCTGCACTGAAATAAAAACACAGAACTATTATTTGCTAGACAGCTGGAGCCATCTATCTGAATACAGATAAGCCAGCATGTGTTTCTCGTATATTTTATATTTCTATGAGGAAGTGATGTATTTCTAAAAGAAGCAAACAAAAACAAGTTCAAGACATACAGGAGACAAGAACAGGACACAAACTGAGGTCCGAGCCGACCAGTGGAACGGAGTCTCCCACGCCGCACTGCGTACATCCTGATGATGATGATCGTCATTATGATAGGGTACTAAGCACACTGTTGACACTACAGCAGTCAGGACGGACCAGGAAACAACGTGAGACCAGGAGGAGAGTAAAGCGGTAAGCGAACGCTCACAGTACCGCACGGAGAACACAAAAGACTCGGGACATTCGGCACCAGTCCGAACAAAAACAAATCAACGAAGAGCCCACCACTACGAGAGAGCTGACGAAAGCGCACAAGCGCAACACGAGGCAAGCAAACGCAGGCACTAAGCGAAGCGGCGACAAGGAAAACAAACACCGGAGGAGCGCTTGGTGCGCCAGTGCAGTCACGTAGTCACGCCGAGGACGGATATGAAGGACCATCAGACCAGAAGGAGACTCGTTCCGGCCAGCTTAGGGAAGAGGGAGGGCGCCAGAGGAGAACGAATATGTGTGCCCGAGGCCATTACGCAGCTCCCCACGCGCGCACACGGGCATGCCAGTGGGACACTCGCATCAGAGCAGCAGCGCAGCACAAGAGAATCGCTCTCAACCAGAAGTGCGCTCGGGCGAGGCGGGCCAAAAGCGACGCGACCACAACAGAGTCGCCGGGCGTGCTCCGAGAGAGGCCTTATTTCCCCGCATCCCCGTCGATTACGCCGCGGGGGTAAAAGAGGAGGAGGAGGAGGGTACGAAGAGGTGGGAAGGGAATTGCCGGGACGCCGGGAGGGGAGAACGCGCGGGGGTGGGGGGAAAGCACGCCCCGCGTCTATTACTCGGCGTCGAATCCCTTGCTGTCGTCTTTTTTTTCCCCCTCTTATTTCCCTACACTTCCGGGATTCATACTCCGCATTCCTTCCCTTTTCTTTTCCCAGGCGGTGAAGGGACGCAGTAAGGAGAAGAAAGCTTTACGGTGGAGAGCGAGGCCCGGCCCAGCACATAACCGCGAAAACATCTTTTTTCATCAACACCCGGGGAGTGTCCCTCTTTATATGTACATCTCCACACGCGCCGCATTCCCCCAAGGGATCCTTGCACGGCCTACGCACGCACACACACACCTGCTTTGAGTCTCACTGCAGACTGTCTGTCCATGTCGCTTTGCTTGTTGCATCTTGTCTTCCACCGTGGCACTTTTTTTTTGTTACTGGCTACATCTATACGGCAGCAAACAACGCTACAATATAGCCTAAACTTGCGTCCCTAACTAGACCTAAGTTTCGCAGCACGAGTACCTCATCTGTTGCACTTCCTTTTTTTTTATGGGCAACATTTATTTTTTTCAGTAGAGGACTGCTGGGTCAGTATCGCCAGGTTTCCGCCTTCGAAGCACGTAAACAGGCCTAACTACATAGAGAAGTTTTCGTTCTCTAACGGGCGTTGTTGTTGTTGTTGTACAGTTCTCCCCGGTACAGAAAATTACCGCCACTGTAAACAGTCAAAAGCACCTTTCAGTTCGTATGGGAATTGAACCTGGACATCCATCGAGCAGAGTGCGTTATTCCTACTATGGCACCGGATACATGGACTAGACGAGAAAGAGTCGAGTCGACTGGGCGGTTCAGCTACCTCGACCCCTCCCGCGTTTATATGAACCCCATCTAAAGAATTGATTGATTGATTGATTGATTGATTGATGGATTGATTGATTGATTGATTGATTGATTGATTGATTGTAGGGTTTAACGCGCCGACGCAACGCAGGCGATGAGGCGCGCCGTAGTGGAGGGCTCCGGATTAATTTTGACCACCTGGGGATCTTTAACGTGCGATCTAAAGAATTGAGGTGAGGGGATCGGAGGGGTCCCGGCAAAAGAGCTACCGTATTTTCAAGATTATAACGCGCACCCTTTTTTGCTAAAAGTTAGTCTTAATACTTGAGTGCGCGTTACAATCGGGCTCATTATAGAAATAGGCTTTAAAGCAGCCAGCAGCATTGCCATACGGAACGGACACGAAGTCCCCCCCAAATCCAACTCAATCCAATAAGAACAATCCGTCAACACCACGTGAGTGAATTTCGGCGCACTAATTCCTCAATCACATGCCGCATACCTTGGTCAGCTGTTGCACATATTTTGCTGCTGCAATTAGCCCCTCGCGCCTAGAATTATGAAGATAAAAGCACTTGAAACTTTATTTCCAGCAGCAGTGGATAGGCAATATTATGAAACACAATTCATTTTTGGCTTCCACAGCTGCGTACGCCAAATAAAATCTTTCTTTCAGGTACGTCGTGTCATGTCTTTTTCATCTGCGCGGTAGAGTGAGTGTCATTTTTTTTTTTTCGAATTTTCCTGCGCGAACTTACCCGCGCGTCACAATTGGGAGCGCGTTAGAATCGCGCAAATGCGGTATTCTGCTCCTGACGGCTCGCCGACTCAGCCCGACGAACGAGTCAGTCAACCTACCCCCCGCCTCCGGGTCGACTCAACTCGCCACGACAGCATTCCGACCCAACCCGTCCGCTTATACATGGGGAGGTTGAGTCCAAAAAACATTTACCCGACGAGTGCGAGACTCAACTCGCACTCGTCGGGTAAATGTAAACGAAGCTTACATCAGAACGTTGCCAGCGTTAGCTTAGTGCTTGCAGCTCTGCCGTCCCATCGCGTAACTGGTGAACGTAACGGCGCGTGAGGAGAACAGGTGCACCGCAGCCGGGGATAACTCTGTCTGCGGGGAAGCTGTCGCGTCAAGTGTCGCCGCTCTCAGAAATTCTCACCAAAAGGCGAAAGAAAAAAAAGAAGAAGAAGAAGAACACGCACAAGCACAATTTTGGTAAAAATCGCCAGACCTTCCCCTTCAAAGCACTGCGGTATTCACACGACGGAGCGTTTGAGCGGAGAAATCCGAGGGAGGTCGTGACGTCACCGCAGGCGGAGTTCCACTCGGCCAGCTCCTTCGCTCACACGGAGGATGCGACTTTCGGACGGACATCACTGTTTGCAGTCGCCTATCTCTAAAGCAGAGCTGCCGTAGCACCGCCGATTCCGCGACGGCGGCAATTTATGTTAAGCTCATACGTACTGATCTTGTCAACCGACCAAAAATTGGTTGTCGACGCGATGCAGGTGCTGCCGCGTGCAGAGAACGGCGCGCGACGTGGTAGCAGCCGGCCGGCCCACCTACAGCCCCGCATACTGATGTTAGGCTTAACACTGCGGCGAACATTCGATGGGCGCTCTGGCAAGCGGCTCAGGTGACGATTTTTAAAGCAACTTTCCATTACATCATTACCCCATTTCTCGTATACGCAGCTTTGTTTGCGCCTTGGGGAGGAATAACAAGCTGTCGCTCGAGCTACCGGCGCCGGCCTGCGCCACTTCGCAGCCGCTGCCGCCGCTCGCCCAGCGCCCGTGCTGGTGGTATACGCGGCTCCCTCAGTGCGCCTGTCATGTGCGCCACGCATTTTCGCATCCGATGTAGTAAGAAGCGATAAAAATAGAGTGCCTGCAAGCGCTCTAGAACTTCAGCCGCGGCCAGCTGCCCGACGAGCAGACGAAATCCCGCCTCCTCCGCCGCGGAGCGTCGGAGGGTTTGTAGCTCGCGAACAGAAGCTCCGATCTCCCATCGGAGGCGGTGCGCCGGAGAGAAACCGTGACGTAGGGGTCACGTGGCGCGCACTCCTAGGAGCGAAACGGCGGATTTCTCTCTCGTGTGAATACCCCTTAAGCAGAGTGAACTGCCCCGAGGAATGTTCGTTCCCTGCTTTCTCCATTTCTCTCTCCAGGTAATTTTATTCCGCGATTTATTTTTCTTACTGTCTCGGTAAACTACGAACGCGGAGCTCTCTGAAGCGTTTTGAAAGGAGCGCTCATGTGACCCCACGCCACGACCACCCCGTGCTTGCTTTTCCAAGCTTCACCACGGATTACGTTCGTGGTAAGACGCCGAAGGTCATTTTCCATTATAAACATTTCGGTGTTCTTGAGCATTCAAGCTATGGAGGGGGTCTGCAGGCTGCTACTACACCAGCATTCTGCGTGGCGGTAATTACTTAACGAATATTTGTCCCGAGTGGCGTCCTCCGTTCGCTCGCACAGCCTCAAATTCAGGACACCCTTTTTTTTTTTTTTAAATCCGCGAGACAAATTGTGATTGCGAACCTTTACGGTTTTTTCGTTCCTGCCAAGGCCTGTTCAGTGACAACATAGAGGGAACCTTATATCCCCTCGTAGTTTTAGCTCAAAAGTTTACTCCGCCACACTCAGGTTCAATCCTAGGCAGTTAATAAATAAATCGCGGGGGTGATGGCGATGATGGGCTCTGTCGAGCTGCAAAAGTGGCTTTTACCCGAGGAACGATCCACTTGTGGAAAATAAACTGATTTGATTGATTTGATTTGATTACTCTTTGTTTCCACAGTTCCTCTCCTCTTTTAACCACTTCCTCTTGCAGCAGCTAGAACCCCATCAGGCAAATAAAAAAACACCACTCACGCCACAAAGCCCAGCGCGGCAACGAGCTATTACAAAAACAGAAACACGCATATTTTTGTAATTCTCGTTTCTTTTGCAATTTCTCTTACAATTTCCGCCCACTTCGTGTACACTGGCTCCACTCAGAACATACAACAAACCGTAAGATTTCTTTCCACGCTCAGAATTCTGCTAGAATCATCTTCATCGTTCTTTTGTTTTTTTGGTTTTATGTAGAGCACTCAGCCTTCCTTTTTCACCCCCTCTCTCCCCTCCTTCGGCGACGTCCAGCGGTGGGAAAGCAGGCAGCCAACAGCCCGTATGATACAAAGGAAACGTGAAAGGAATACCTAAACAGCCGCCTCACTTCTCCACCAGCTCCTAGCGGTAAAGATCCATTGTCCCGTCTTTCCTCTCCGTATACGGCGGTCACGGTTTATCCCGCTTCTTCCGCTTCAATTACCCGCTTCCGCTGGCCTCCTTTTTAGCGCCCCTACCTCACAAAACAACCTCGAGAGTGAAGGATGCAGTACACAACATTGCTGAAGCAACGCACACCCCCCACCTTAGAGCGCAACACCCCGCTGTCCCCTCTCTTATTCCTTCCAGTTTTTTCTCGGTTCGTTTCTTCCCACAACGCCAGCTCCCCTCCCTCTATCCAGACCTTCTTCAATTCGGCACCGGCTAAAAGTAAATAGTAAAAAATACGTAACCCAAGAAACCCGAACGTGTATTAAGTAAAGACACCACTACCCCAACGCCGGTCTCCGCAGAATTGTTATTGGGGACGTCGATTCTTCCCCCCCCCCTTTTTTTTATAAGGTCCCTGCCTTCCCCTCCTCTACCCTCCCTCGTTGCCCTCTCTTATCGCGACGCTCCCGCTTCCGTCGAGAAAATAATGTAATATCCGCCCCGTCCCAGCCAATGCACTCTTCTCCCCCCCAATCTCCGACGCCTCTCGGTGCCGTCATAAATAGGCCAGCCCTTCCTCTACACGCCGGTCACGCCGGCCAACGCGTCCACGACTCGCACAGTTCCTTGGGATGGAGACACTTGGCGGCGGCGCACTCGCCTTATCTCGTCAGAGAGGCGCGGTGCCTAGTTCAGCGTTTAACATGAGCGTGGCGTCTTGCGCAAAGTTCTCCAGAGGAGACTCCCGCCGTCCCTTTTGAGACGAAGGCGAGGGCAGATGCGCGCGGAATCGAAATGTCGTCGGGAGTAGTTTGCGCCGAGTACCGCCGCCCCTATCTGTCCGGCCTCGAATGAGCGCCGAATGGGAATGTCGTCATTGGGGCGTCGCGCGCGAGAGCAGGGAACCCCATCGATCGACGTTCATGCTTCCGAGGACCATATTTCCCTACCATATTAAAGCGTCGCGGATTTCCGCTTCGTACGAAGATGGGTTGGAATGAACTTTAGTATGTTAGTCCACGAACGCGGAATTTTTTTTTTTACACGAAAGTGTTTTATTCCGGGAATCACGAAGATTTCACTTACGTAATATCCCTCACGGAAACGACGCCAGTGCAATGAAGCAAGCGGCCTGTAAAGGGTGTACCCCAGCACACACGGTCTTATTGCGGGGAAGCAACCTTTAGTCCGTTACTCTTCGGGTTTTATATTTTAATGCGAAAGTGTTTTACGCTGGGATACATCAAGATTTCATTACCGTCACGCCAATTACGCCAGTACGCCTTTGCGGAAACGACCCGCCAGCAGGACGTCGCTCGCCGAGCACACCCACAAGACTGCCGCCGACCCGCAAATCACACTCAGCTGCACATTTCACTGCACATTTCACTTTCGTGTTTTACCGATTCCTATGACATAGGAATCAACCACAGTTTTCGGTTATTATCATTAATGACACATCCCTGACCTCGACACTAACATGATCTTTTAGCAAACTACGCCAGCTCACGTATGTGCGCGATAGACATGGAGAGCTACTCGTGACCGTCGCCTGATAAGTTTAAAGAAGAGATTAGTCGCGTACGACGCATATCCACATGGCAGAATGATCGAAAAGTGAATACCCGACATCTGTAACGACACTTGCGATTAAAATAATTCCTACATACGTACTTACAACACATGCTGACGCTCAAAAGACATTGCGCCGGCAAAGCATCTAGCAAACAGTCAGCACATGGCCGTCTACGGAGGAAGTATGGTTACAGAAAACGGCTGTAACTTGTTTTATCAAAACTATGCCGAAATAAATTACATGAACATCAATTAACAAGTAGTTCTACGCAAGGTACGTGTATGTGTCCTTTTAGATCAGTACAGCAGGTCATCATACACACCTCAATATACTTATCCACCAGTACAGCTTCGCTAATCTTCCATCTTCGCAATTAGTAGTAGAAGGGCTTTGTATTTTTCATTCAAAGCTGCTGTCATTGAGATTTTTTGCCAGCGAAACCAAACACGCGACGCATACCATTTTCATAAACTGCTGTTTCAATGGGAATATATATCGTGCATGCAGCGGAATTCGCACAGCGCTCGCGCTCACTTCTGCACGCACGTAAGAATCTAGCATTACTAGCCTTGGAAATTAAGGCAAGTATTCCACAGCGAGCTTTAAACCTCCGTCCTTTCATCTAATTCCGACGTTGGGTCGGAGGAGAATCGTCCGATGGGTGTTAGCGGCGCCAATCAGAGTAATTAAATTTGCTCCGATTAAAGCGGGTGCACGTTCCGTGTGCTTCGGAGAAAGAAAGCAAAAGCAACAGTTTGTGCTCTGAACTTTTGCATTAGGGTCGATACGAAATACTTAAAACAATATTTTTCGAAGCGCTGAGTCAGCAAGCAAGGCTGTATTTCATCAACGGAAGTGGCAAACGAAATTATGCAAACGCTGCACCGTTCGGGCCGACCTCTCCCCCCCCCCCCCTTTTCTTTTTGTCTCGTCATTCATTAGGCGTAATTTTGAGATCCAGCTAATGAGAGGAACGATCGACTTTACTCTCGTTCTAGCGTATTTTAAGGCCGCAATTTCAACTTTATAATCAGACGAGCGCACTAATTTGGTTTATTTTATTTTCCATCGACGTCCCCAATTCTGATAAACCTTTCCGGTACCTCTGCCGCTCGTTTCTGTTTCACTATTTGTTTTACTGGAGGCGCAGCATCGCACAAAAGTTCACTTTCCACTCGCGATCAGCCACAGACCCCTCTCGGCAGAAGCTGGTCAACCCTTTATTCCTACTTCCACACGTAAAACTTTTGTATTTCTTCCCAGGTACTTCTTGCCTGATATCACTACGCAGCATAAGAAGCCCGAGCGCCAATCTGCGAAAATTTTGTAGCCCGGCCAGGATTCCAATTTGACGAACGAGACCATCGCGAATGGTCCCAGCGGATGCGAAAACAAGAATGATACGCAGAAGAAAAAAAAAAACATCACAACAACCCCAGAAATAGATAAAGGAACCAGTGTAAAAGGGCGAACGAGATTGGCCCGCGCGTGTAAGAACCGCCTGAGGTAAGCCGATACAACCCTCGGTCACGGACGCGAAGAAGTGAGATAAAAATCAGCCTCGGTTTTATAAAATACAGGGGGAAAATGTAATTTCTTAAGAGTCTGTGTGCGCGCGTGTGGTTACCGCGCAACACATACGGGGTTGGGGGGCTGTTTTCAAAGTACGGACGAAGACAGACCGATGCTCGGTCACGGTCGGACGTTTCCGGTTTCCAAAGTTTTCGTGCGAGCATGATCCACGCCAGAAAAAAAGAACACAGCAAAGTAAACTGCTTCGATGGAAAACCATCCGGCTCTTCGTGGAAAACAACAAAAACGGTTGAGAAGAAGCACACGATGAGATTTTTTTTAAAGCAATCCCCATTGCAAACAAAAAAAGCGCGTAAAATAACGAAGTGCCTCAGAATATTGAAGAACCGGCGCCGTCGAACTTGTGAGTGTTATTTATTTTTTTCACCAGTGGCTTTCTGAAATATTTCCTTTAGAATGGAGCACAGGAGAACGTTATGAGGATATTGACACCACTACGGAAGGGCAAGATAACGTTGCCTGAGAGCCTGGCGTAACAACCGAGCACAATATCGCCCGAGAGGCAGTTTGTGAGCCGCCGTAAAGCAGAAACATGAGAAAAAATTGCCCACCCGCGGTAACAAAAAAAAAAAAAACGGAGCTAAAGAACGAAAAGTGCGTCATTCTGTGTGCGCTTCCAATTACTAGTCCAACGAGACGAGGCCCCATAGGAAAAATATTGGGACAGCCTTTCGTAGATTAAAATATATCAGGCGAACAAAAATACCTATACCGGTATTGAGGCGTTGCAAATGCAAAAAGACTAAAAGTACTAAGAAAAAGCGGGCCACAGAATGGATATAATCCCGATTTTGAGAAGGCGGCAACAACCCTTCAACAACTTTTCCTTACGACGGCTCCGTTTACTATATTACAGGCTGATCGGCTTCGCTATCCGAAATTTGAAGCAGGTACTTGTCTGAACTCGATACGGTGCTCCACAATTTTTTTTCTTCTAATTCTGCGTTATATAGAACCCTAAAAAAACGACAAAAAAGAAAGAAGTTTATGCGAATAGTCGTCTCCGGTTGCTCCCATCTTGAGTAGTGAGCGATAAGTCCTAAACGTGCGAGCGGGAGCGATATGGAGATTAAAGCGGCGCTAGCCTTCCGAAAGAGGCCGAAATAAAAATTAAAGACAGCCTTGACTGGAGCTCAGTGGAAAGTAACGCGAAGTAGTCTTGGGTTGGCGCTATATAATGACACTATAAATCATAGATCAGGTAGACGGTCAAGGAGCACGGCCTGCTGCAGGCGCTGCGCTAGGTACTAAGTTGGTTGGCGTACAGTGCGTACCGTGTGTATTGTGTGTACCGGGACACGACTGCGCATGCGCGAGCCGGAACGGCGAGGCGGGCTACCCCTCAGCGGAACGAATGCGGACATGCCATGTCGGATCCCGGTACGCACGGGACACACGGTAAGCTAGAACTAGACAGTTATAGCACGGCCCCTAGAATATAGCACGGCCCCTAGTAGAGCGGAGAACCGGTCCCAGTACAGTACCCGGTAGGCGACCGGCGCTACTGCGATTGCGGAGGCGGAAAAACCGGTAGTGCGCATACACAGGCGTGCCGGTTACCGTACCGGGACCGGTTCTCCGTCTCAAATAAATTGCTTCTCGGAGCGGCGGACGAAGCCGGTCGGCCCCTGCAGCTCGCCGAGCCCCTGGACGCTGCGCTCCACAACGGCGTCCCATTCTTGCGTTTTGGGGCAGCTGTTCGTTCGCTTACGACATTCTGCGTTTGTCCCTGTGCGGCACCCTCGGTATGCTTACATATGATTTCCGCTCTTCGAACTCAGTCTGAGTAAGCGGCCTCTTCGGTGGGAACATTTTGGCAACGTGTGCGACAGATTCGTCTTCACTTACACCTTCCTCCCTCCCTCCATCGCGCTCAGTTTGGTGGCCAAACTGAGACCCTCGGAGCCGTTTCCGAGGCTGCTACGAGACAACGGTTGGGAACGGCGCAGAATCAAGTGATCCGCCCGTGGCGAATATTTCGCGTTAAAACGCTGTTTTAAAAAACATAGGGGGATGCTGGCAAGCAGGAGACCGCAATTCCGGTGCTACAAATGGAGGCGAGCTGAATTAGCTGTCGAAAAGGAGCGGAGCTAACGACGTGATGGGTCACGCTTATTTATTTACAAAATAAGATGCGAGCACGATGTAAAGCCCAGTTGATTGAGGCAGATAACATGCTCGAACCGACGTTCATTACGGCCTTTTAGGACAACACCGCACGCCTGCGCTTCCATCTGTGATTTAACCCGATGCAGTGCGGAAACCTACTCTCGTTAGCGAGCAACGCCGCCATCACGAAAGCCCAACCAACGGTTGAGTTAGTACAGTTAGTTCGCGTAGCAGGCGATTTGCCTACTCTGTGCGACTCCGCCATTGGATGCAACACAACTAGCTGCATAGTACCACCGCACTAATTTGGGCGTCGATGCCAATGGTAGGTCTGATGAGGTTACACTGACATCGTTACAAGTGTCTGTTGCTCCCTGCACCCACACCACTTTCACAACCTCCTGTCGGGAAGCAACACGGCGTTCCTAGTGTGATTTTTTTTTTTTTTGCGTGTCATTTTAAATCGCGATTCCAGCCCTGGAACATTACCACCACCATACGGCGTACTTTGTTTCTCTCCAAAATTGAGTTTTCTGTCGACTCGATCTTTCCACGCAGCAACCTGTCCGTGCCCGAATCACCTCGCTCCATACGATCGCTAAATGGCTGCAGCCCGAAGTAGACAAAGGGACCCTGCGCGGACGTGACCGCCATCGCAGGGGCGGATCGGCTCGCACCGTTTGGGACGGCATGCGACCCAACTCCTACAGCGATACGTGACACAGCGGGAATCGATTCCTTCGTGGATTTGTTCCTGATAAAAGGGCGCCGCCTGCACAATTTCCGAGGAAAGGATCCGTATGGGCAATTCAGTCCCCCATTTCCCTCTTATTCCACGGCCAGTACTGTTCACCAGTGCACGGCGATACGCAAAACAAGCTACTGACGCCATACTCTCGCCGCGAAGTTTACGTTGGTCCGCTCACATCGTAGCACCTGCACGAAAAAATTGCGGTACTGAAGGAACCGCTTCATTCGTTGCAACCCCTTTATCTTTGCACACACATACGCGAATGCGCGCGTGCACGCACGCAACCGCATAGTAAACTAACGATGAGACGAATCCGAAAGAACAATGAAACGTTGTTCGTACTTAAAAATTCGCCTAGGAGGAGGGCTTTCTTTCTTTCTTTCTTTTTTAAAGTGCAAAGCAGTTTAGGAGCTCGCCTTGTCGTCGTAGCTCGCTTTAACGCTCCATGTCAAAAGACTGCCGGCCTCGGGAGGCGCCGCGAGATAACGGACCCATGTTGAGCGCGGCGTTCCGTCGTTTGGCGGGACCAGCACAGGCTTCGAAAACCAAGTGGTGTTTAAATATCCATAACCGTTCGAAACTCGTGAACCGCTGGCGCTTGTCATACATCTACCCGGAGTTTGGCGCAAGGAAAAATAACTGCACGTTCATTTGAATATACGCAATTAACCGACAGCACCCGCGTTCATTGAGTTAGGAACGCTCGTTGGGTTGGTTTTTACGACAGTAAGCGAAAAAGAGTGGCGGTGCAACGCCGGCACGTGCGGGAGGATAAGCAAGCACAAAAAACGGCTGCGGCTTAGCTCACCTAACATTGGATATGCAAAGCAAAAGCTGGTCTTAGTCTGGTCGAGTCGTGGTTTCGCTTGGTTAAATCTTTGATTTAGCTGTATTGCCGACCACGTCTCAAAGCCGTTCGGTTCCGCGCAACACTCGCAGAAGGAGGCCAGGCGAACGCGGCGTTCATTCATGGCGAAGGCAGCGTTCCTCTTCGCCGGGCGCGAGATGATCCACGTTGCCCGAAACGACCCAGCGCGCTTGCATGGGAGGCTGCGGGCGCGGTTGGCTGCCTCGGTCGCAGCGGCGGTGGCGACCGCTGTCGGCGCCCGCTGGCGCCAACAGCGGGCCCGGCAAATCACGCGATGCGCTTCGAGGGGTGTGTCGCCGGGGGTGTGTCTGCGGTCAAAAGGTCATTTGGGCATCCTCCACGAAATCGGTGGACGAAAGTAGTAAAGCTTTGCTTTAAAAGAACAGCACTCCCGCTGGCGCTGTTTCGGGCAGGGGGCGCGCGAGCACTGCGAAGGAGGGAAATTTGAATTGCATTGAGTGGTAGCAGTGAGCGGATAACGGCGCTACAGCCCATTATGGCTAGTCACTGACCTGCACTTCCGACAGCTTTCACGTTCAGTGGAACAGCTTAAATTTTTTTTTCGCTGTTCATGTTGCAAGAGAGCGCAAGTGTCGCTCGCCTTGACCATGAACTTCGTCACAACGAAGTTCACAACGTAGAGCCTACCCTGCATGTGCGTGTGCACTATATATATATGTTTTATGTGTGTGTGCATGAACCCACCACTCAGTTCTCGGACCTCTCGAATGTTTCGATTCGATCCCGCCCGAACATTATTTGGGTGTTTTTTTTTTTTTTCTCTGCATCAAATCGTCGAGCCGAACAGCCAAAAGTGCGCCCTCATGTTAAACGTTGAAATGACTGAAAGCATACACGCAGACCGAACACAACACAACGACGTGCAACAGTCCATAAATGCTCGCAAGGCGCCAACCAAACACGCGCATGATATTTTTTCTTTTTCTTTCTTTTTTTTTGTATTCAGGAAATTGCGTTCTGGTTTGCACAAACCTACCCAGCAACTGGAGGGAGTAACGTTGCCGGATCACTTTCGGGCAGAGAAACACCAAGCATAACCATACGGCTGCGCGAAGCAAAACTAAAATACGCGACGGTGAAACTTCGCTGCACGGACGCAATTAGGATAATGCACCGGCCGGTTCATGCGTCCGGTACGCGGGGGCACCGCGGTCCGGCCCTAAAAGGCGAACGAAGTCGTTAAAAGTTGTCTCGTCCAAAACTCACGTTCCACCCCGACAGAGAGCAGGGCGACGTCCATAAAGGGAAACTCACCTGCGAGAGAAGGAGAAAGAGAGAGAGAGAGCACGTTAGGGAAGTTCCCGGTCATACCAAACGAAGCGGCTGTTATGCAATGACATCGGCACACGCATTCCTAAACCCTCTCATTTGCCCTCTAGGGGGGAAAGTGACCAAGTACGGGTGAGAAATACTGTGGCAACGTGTCACCGCATTCGCCAAGTCGCCACCACGATCAAGGTTACAAAGTTGGTTCAGGAACACAGACAATTCAGGTACGCACGTGAAAACCGAACGCCATAAAACTAAGAACCGCAAACATGGTTTTCTGCGACACGAGGTCGTTCCAAGACCCCCCCCCCCCCCTTCCCCGCCAAACAAGAAAAGTGGCCGCGCGTACCTGCTTGTTCCACTGCAAATGTCGCCTAAAGACGATAGTCCTCTGCCGTATCTGCCCACGGAACTGGCTCCCCTCTCTCGTCCGCCTACTTCTCAAGCCATCCCCCTCTTGTACCGGTCTTCCAATTATAAAAGCGAGGGATGTTTTCTGAATTCAAATCAATTTTCCCGCGTTCACACTGCTGGCGCACCATCTCTTCAAATCTTGTGGGACTGTTGTGCTTGTCACTCCAGTTACATTCTTGAGTGTGTAGCGCGAGCCTTTTTTGTCTTTTGAGCTCACAGTATACTTTTTGGGCGCTTCCTTTTTTGCTATCGCGACAATTACGCCCACGTCTATTTCTAATTAAAGCAACACTGTAAGTATCAGTCATGCATTTACGTTTCGAGTAAATTTGCCTCATATTTTATTTTTGTTGAAGACTGTTGACAAATACGAAGTAGCTACCGGATTTATAATTTGGGAAATACTACATGAACGTCTCGCTCAAGAATTGTTTGGCCTTGTGGCCGGGCGGCTTGGTCGAGGGACATACATACATACATACATACATACATACATACATACATACATACATACATACATACATACATACATACATACATACACACAAGCATGCATGCATACAGACAGACCCCAATTTTCGCGTTTAAATAGCCTAAGAAAGACTATCGTCTTTTAAAAAAAGAATTGAGAACAACCCGATACTCCCCGAGTCACGAAAATTTCGAAGCAACTGGCAAAACTTCAGAACCGGGAATTCGAAACACACTCATCAAAGTGCGATAAATACCGCACGTCCCGAGCAATCTGAATCGAATTCATCCGGCTTAATTCCCCAAACGCAACTTCCACCCCCCCCCCCCCCCCTAAAAAAAAAATCTCCCGCTCCAGAGTGCTCCCGGTTTTACGCAACGTCAGCACAGAGCGGTGACAAAAGTGCCAAGTCGACGCAATTTCTTCTGTGGGCCGGCGGTGTGTAGATTTGATTTAAGCTATCCGGAATTATTTATCAACCTAGGTTTAATCTGATTTGAAAGTGTCTATCCTGCACCTATCTTTTCGCCTCTTACGCAGGAGTTTCTGCGATATGCAGTTTTCTACCTCTCCCCTACTGCACTAAAAAATGACTGCGCAGTGTTTTCCTCCGCCCGGGCCCCACACGCAACGTACAGTAAAGACAAGTAAAACTTTCGCTGAATTACGCAAGCCAGAGAGGAAAAGAACAAAATCAGCGCGAGGTGTCGACACCTGTTGACGCCCAGCTGTGCAATTACTATGATCTAACGGATTTCATGCGGTATGTCCCAATGGGGTAGCCCTAAAACGGGCATTAAAATTACCATCGTTTCCTAAAGAAAGTTTATAGACGCGCGCAAGTGAGCCCAACCTTCGTTGAATCTCCGTCCAATCGATCGATCGATCGCCAAACCTTAAAAAAGACCAAAATTGCAAAAGAAGAACGAACCCATATGCAACGATTTTTCGCGCACTAATAAGTAAACGCACCCACGAACGATCTGAATGCACACCGATAGTACGTGGTTTACGAGATAAAGGTATACATACTATCGTACTCTTTCTTCGTGATCCAAGCGTGTATTGCCTTGTCAAGAACGGTTCCTTTCTCGCGCTTTTCAAGTAACTGGTTGGACACAACGGAAGCCCGGTTTGACGAACGCGCGCTGTGCCATGCGGAGATCTTATCGAGAGCTTTTCGGCGGGACAAAAACCGGCCTGTGGGGCGATGCATTAGTTTTTTGACAGAACGGCACCGGTCCCACTGAGAAATCTTTCGCTTTAAAAAACGAGCATGGTCATGCGCGTGGTGTTCACACGTGGGTGTTGCCCCCAGGTGGTCCTGGAGGATCGTCCTCCAGATCATCCAGCGTGTGCACGCGTCAGGAGCCACTGGCATGTGTCTGGAGTAGCAACGGCATGTATTTCTGGAGTTTGTATCTCCAGTTCAGCCAAAATCCACAAGGGACGATAATTTTTTTTTTTTTTCCCGTGCATCGTGCGCCTTATATCAGACCCCGAAACTTGGCACAAAAGCCACGCTGCAGGCGCCAGGCTGAAACGCCGCGTCGCCACGCACTCATCCCGCAGGCAGCGCATGGTAGCAGTGGACAGGGGCGGTGCCTCCCCGTTTTATCCGTGCCGTTTTGCGTTGTTACCATGCCTTTATTACATTTATTACCATGCCGACACGTTGCGTGCCACGATGCGTTACGCGATCTCTATTTCCAATGCTATCGCTAAATTTTTGTACTGTGCTCTCTTCCTTCCAAAAGAGAAACATTCCCAGCGACAGCGCCGTCTAGCGACCGGCACTTTGAGAGGCTGTTTAGGCTAGGAAGCCTGCCGACGCCGCTCCAGTGGCTGGCGACGAGACAAGGGCCCTTCGATTTCCTCCTCCCCCCACAACCGGTGGCGGGCATTCACTAGTTCCGCAGAAATGTCGCCTATCGTCCTTCACGTCGGTTCAAAGTCGATGGCAGGGTGAAGGGGCCAAAGAACGTGCCGCAGCTTTTCCTCGGTCGCGCAAGGCTTCAACCACAGCGACGTTTCAGGATGTCCCCCTACGTGAGCACTGAAGGACACATCCTCCCGCAAGCTTGAAATTGCTCATCTGCATGTTCCGTCGTTGCTTTGCACTGTGCTAGTACTAGTGTCATCGTCATATGCATCGATATCGTCGTCTTCCTCACGGAAAGCATTACATGCGCGGTAGCGACTTACGACAGCTGCGGCGCGGCGTTTCCGGAGCCGCGTCGAGGTTCCGTGGATCAGGTGCTACACCAGCTGTGGCGTTGTTGCTTGCTGCGCAACGCGGGGCGCTTCTGGAGGATTTCAAGTAAAGCCACTGCGCGAGCCAGGGACGCTCGGCGGTCGCCGCGAGACACGCGCTCCCAAGCGCTCGGCATTTTCTTGGAATTGCTAACCCGTTACGCGTCACTCACTGTAGCCAATTACAACAGCTCCGCTCTGAAAACCCCAAAAACCGAGAAATAGAAAACTGAACTCATGGTTAGGTTAGGTCCTAACTTTATTGATGCCTGCAAAACGACCGTTTTTACGCACCGCGACGCGAACCTGGCGTCGACCTAGGGTTTGCTGTTACTCATTGTAATTTTCATCGTGAGCCATTCAAATTACCCGCCGCTACCGACCGACTTCGAGTTAGACAGGCCATCTACGAGTCTCATTACTTACGCCCGGACATTGTACTCTGGCTCAACGCTTAAAGAAAACTCGGCTCGGCTGTACCGCCGCCGTCGCGTAAAAAAAAAAAAAAAAAAACGGCGCGCGCGCACTCACGTACCTGAAATGTTAGCATGCAAATTAGGCCTTTTGTCTGAACACAAAACATCCTTGCGTTTATCACTCTTCTTAGGGAAGCTTCGCGAAGAAAAAGCCCTCCAGACCGCACTGCTTTTGTGCGCACGCCGACACATTAACTCAATTTTCCCCAGTATTCCAGGGCACGGGGCGGACGGTCGAAGAATGCCGCGACGGGGGCGCTTCCTCATTCTAAAGAAGTTTTACACGTTTCGCTGGCTCGCCCGTCGGAGAGGACAAAAGGAACCACGACAGCTCTAATTTGATAAGTCACTCGAATGGGAGCAGCGCCGCTTCGCGAGCTCGGGAAGACGCCATAGAGGGAACGAATTCCTCTTGGACGGCAAAGAAATCCTCCCCAAGACATAGAACGCCGCTAAGAGCAAGCGAACTTAAACAAGTAAACTGACAATAGCGGGAACTTTTCTCAAAAGGCAGCCGCTGAAGCCGAGGAACTAGCTGCGTGAGGGGGCTCGAGAACGAACGAGAGATGTAAAAATGCGCCCGAGGAATTTGCATTCGCTTCTAACAAGACGGGAAAAGACAGGAACACGAGGCGGCGGTACGAGAGTTTCTTTTGTGCGCGCACGAATGGGCCTTCTGCGCGCATATTGAGGGGTACACCACTTTGTGTCCCGGGGCGAACACATACTGCCGTGGTACATGCCCGGCTCGCAACACAAATAACATTGTCCCGATAACTCTCGGAAACTTCCCTCTACACATTTCGACTGCGTCTTTCTTCGCACACGTAGTCGTTCTCGCGCGGAGGCCACGTTTCATGCGCAGCCAATGCTGAGAAAAGGCGCGAAATATGATTTCGTGGTCCCCTCCGCGCCCAACTGTGCTTCTACCGCAATCAAAAATGGAATTTTCGGGTTACGTTACGAGCTTGCCCCCAAAGGCAAGGGAAATCGGAATCGGAAGATCGGAAGAGCGTAAAAGGCAAAAAGGATGAGCCTGAACGTACGAGTTTCGGGATTTCCGGTTCGTGCGGTGAAACAAAAGAGGGATAGAGTTTCGGGTGCCGAAAAGCGCGCTATCCTATAGCTTCGATTGCTATAAATGTGCATTTCGATTAACAGCGATACAAAAAAAAAAAAAAAGCGGCGCGAAAGTTTTGCCCGAGCATTTTTGAATGCGACATCGCTTTCAAGCGGCGTAAGCGCAAGCACTCAGAATGAATCAGAGCACTCTGAGGCAGAGTAAATTTTAATATTTCCCGCATCGCATATAAAGCTTCAGCCCCAATTTTACTACAATATTTTTTTCTAGCGCTCATTTTTTGTGTGTGAAAAAATAACCCGAATCTCCCGGCTCGCTGAGCCTTTCAGTACACAGCCTCCGGTCGCGGCGTATGCAAAGAAAGGAAGCAAGAACAAAAACACACAAATCCGCGAATTTCTAAGTAAATCCGCGCCGCTGTCTGCCCTAAGCCAAATAAAATAGCCAAAAAAGGTGACGAGGTAACTACGAAACCGTCGCCCTGAACGAGAGCTCAGATGAGATTACGGCCGACAAAATAATTCGGCGGCCAAGGCGCCGTCAGCTGGCAGCGCTCCCAACCGCTGCTCAATATAAGCTAAAAAGAATCCACGTTCTCGACGAAACGGCTCAATCGGGAGCAAAAAAAAAAGTAAGAAATGCGGGTAGCCCTGAAAACTCGAAACGAGACTCCTCTTAACAAAAACACACGAGTACTGACAAGTTTCACACCACCTCCTTGGTACTGACAGACCGAAAATAGCTGGTGAAGACCCGACTGGGTCACATTAAACGATGCTTCAGCGACTGCAAGCCCGTCTAAAACATACCGGGATTAGACGAAGGTAGAGAAAATGTCCGCCATTCTTAATCGATCGCTGGGGAGGCTGGTTGGCCGTAAAACAGCTCGACAGCCGCAATGCGGTCGCAATGGGTAGCAACATTTAACGGTACACGTATATTATGTGTCCACAGTGTAGAACTCATTTCAGATGGCACACAACCCGCCATTCTGTGTATACATAAACATACAAGGCAAAAGATTAACCAAGAAAATGTGACCGCAACAACAGCACAACAGTAAAGACGCACGTCGAACGCCTCGCAAAACAATTCGGAACGTATCTGTTCACTTCGCGGCAAATGTCGACGAAAGACGATAGACTTTTGCAGCCCCTTCTACGTACCTCCCTCTCAACCTCTCCCCCCGCCCACCTCTCACTCTCTTCCCTTCCCTTTCGATCCTCCCAGGATAAACACGATGGATTCAAACGAGGTACTCAAGTCAATTCAATTTTCCCGCGCTCCACCGTTCACGCGCCATCTACTGGAACCTTTGTCACTCTTGTTGAACTAGGAACACTGCCACAAAGTCCTGCCTCGCCCGAGCTTTTTGTATTTTGGGGCCAAAATATTGTTTTCAGCACGTACTTTTAAGGGCGAAGCTCCTTAAGGCGTGGGTCTGTCCATCCTCGACGTATGTATGTAGCCACCAATAGTTTAGTTCTTGGATTGTTTACTAGATGGCGTGGCTACCTCTAGTTTAGTTCTTGGATTGTTTACTAGATGGCGGTACTTGTATATGATGAAAAGATGCGCTTGGATTGTTTACTAGATGGCGTGGCTACCTCTAGTTTAGTTCTTGGATTGTTTACTAGATGGCGGGGAGCGTTGTAATAAAATCCGTTCGCTGTTGGCGCGCGCTCGGAGTCAGAGGATCTCCAAAACGTCAGAGAACGGGAAGCGGCGAGAAAGCGCGCGTATCGACAGGCAGACCCCGATGCAGTGAGAGCTCGTGAGGCGTCTGCAAAACGCATCAGGCGAGCTCAGCCCCAAGGTGCCGACGCGCGGTTTAAGCGAGACTTTCTAGACGTTACGTTCGGACACAGATGTAGTGGGCGAACTTTCACTGAAGAGTCACGGTTTTACCGATGATTTCCCCTCAGGAGCTTCGCCCACTCATCATCATTCACCCCGTGGATATGCTGTGAATTTTTGATCCGCTACCGCAAATATCAAGAACACACTTACTTCCGATTGTAAGAACATTGCCAGTACCAGTTTTGCACTGCTTACCATATGCCTAATGTTTTATTTTAACACGAAAGTGTTTTATTCTCGGATACACCAAGATTACGCTGACGCCATATCCGTCACGGAAGTTACGCCAGTACAACGAAGCAAGCGGCCTGTAAAGGGTGCACCCCTGCACACACGGTCTTGTTGCGGGGAAGCAATCTTTAGTACTAAAGAGTACGTTAAACTTAGGGTTCGTTTTCGGGTTTTATATTTTAACACGAGAGTGTTTTATGCCGGGATACCCCAAGATTTCGCTGACGTCATATTCGTCCCGGAAATGACACCAGTACACCTTTGCCGAAGCGATTCACCAGCAGGACGTCGCTCGCCAAGCACACCTACAAGACAGCCACCGACCCGCAAATCATGCTCAGCTGCAGATTTCGCTGCACATTTCACTTTCTTGTTTTACTTACTCCTACGATAGAGAAATCAACCACAGTTTTCACACAAGTATGAAGCATGCTACCAGACTTAGCGGTTTGGAGAGGTTTTGCCTAAATAAACTTCTTGTTTTAGAATAATTTTATCTTTTGGCCGGGTGGCCGAATCGAGGTACATACACACAGACCAGATTTTTCAGTTTTAAGAAGCCCAAGGACTACCGCCTTAGAATCTTGTTTGAGACTAGGTGTTCAAGGAGACGCGCGTTCCGTACCGTTATGGGAACCGTGACCAAAGCACAACAAAAAAATTTCCGTGCAGTGCTCTTACTGGCTTGGTGCCAGCCCATAAACAAAACTTTATCAAAATAGTGAGGCTCCTGTAATCGTTGATTGATTGATTGTAGGGTTTAACACGCCGACGCAACGCAGGCGATGAGGCGCGCCGTAGTGGAGGGCTCCGGATTAATTTTGACCACCTGGGGATCTTTAACGTGCGCCGAAATATCGTACACACGTGAGTTTTTGCTTTTCGCCTCCATCAGAAAAGCGGCCGCCGCGGCCGGGAATCGAACCCGCGACCTTGTGCTCAGCAGCGCAACACCTTAGCCAAAGGCTCCTGTAATCGAAACTCGGAAATCCTAGAGAAATTGTAACTAGTTTTGAAAAGGAAGAAAGAACGCAGAAAAAAAAAATATAGGAACTCCTCTGAAAGCGAACATTCCTCAAATATCAGAGCGAAGTCCCGATATTCACACACACGCCCACTCCGACGTTCCCCTGGTTGGGATCGCGCGAAGTATTTCCTTAAAAGAAAACAGCGCCCCAGATGCGACGTCTCAAGAAATTTGTGAGCATATTTTCGGCGGGATACAGAAACCAGGAAAATAATTTAACTACACATTTCCATCCATTGAATCAATACGAATGCGAAGGGGACGCTGCAAAGAAATCTGCAGGGTGTAAAGGAAAGATAAACACACAGATACGCGGTCGTCGGACTTATGCGACGTTGTGCAGAAGAGCCACCAAGAAACGGGACTGAATAGCAGCACGTCTTTGGTTATTCCACCCTAGATTTCTGCACACGCAGGTGGTCTCAGCGCTGACAGACGAATGAAATTGAATGTCAATGCTTACATGCGTGATGAGAAAAGAACGAAGGGTGCGGATTTCGTACGTCCTGCAATCCCGGCGAGGGGGAGATCTGGAGAGCGCACGGAGACTGAGACACCAACCAGGATTTTGAATCTAAACCCAAACGAAATACGGGAACAAAACCGAATGTTAACCGGGTGAACCACGCATGCAGTGGGGAAACGCTGCGCATGCAATAGCAGGGGGAAAAAAGAAAAAGAAAGAATTAAGTGGGGTGCAGACGGCTGAAAATTGTACAGGCGACGTTCTGTTCTTAAAAACTAACTGCGGGAGTAATCGTAATTTGAATCCACGAAACTCAGAACCACGTGCTCAGAACTATTCCGGAGTATGTATAGTAACGTGGATGTCGACAAACTTTCGCAGTTCTATGATATTTTTTTTAATGCAATCAATACGCGAATTATAAGCTTGACACTCGCAATGCGATTATAGAAAAAATAACAGAGCTCTTCACTACGACATAGCTAGCAACTCACAACGGTAGCTACAGCTTTCTAGTTTCTAAACGTACAATGTTTTATTTAGCCCGACGACATCCAACAAACGATTCCGATTTTTTTCTCTTTTCCCATCCACCCTTTTCGTGAACGGCGATAACGTCAACCCTGCGCCACTCCACACAGAAACGCAATCCGAATTTTTATCCAAAAGAAGACCGCTCGGAAGCGCGACGACACTGCAAAGGAACGCATAGTCGCACTGTGCCCACGTTCTCGGTGCCGTCGGACAGCCCATATTTCACGCATATACGTCATCGTCTCTTTGTTGCTGTCTCGGCCGAAAGTTTCTATAAATTTCTCACGGCGACGGAGAAACGAGGGAGGAAAACAAAAAGGAGCTCAGAAGAAGGTCCTTTCTGCCACTTCTCCGCCCAGGATTTATTACACCCCGCGACGTTCGCAGAGCTCGGCTCTCGGTTTCAATATTCATGCCACTCCAGCGGCGAACCACATCACAGCGTTAGGCTTCCCTGCGGCACACGCTACACGCAGTAGAAAGGAAACTACGGTAGGCGTTGCATACGAAGCAGCCCGGGAACATCTTCGTCTTAATAACGCCCGATCCGCCGACAGTGATGAACTGCTCGAGCCCGAGAAGAATCTCGCTTGCTGTACTGCGCATGCGTAGCCGAGCGCGTTTACGGGAGCCATTAATATTAGCGTGCGCGCGTCCTGTTATACCGCGGTGAGCACTTTTCGCGGCGCGAGGTACGGCCATCAAGAGAGAACACTTAGCGCGTGTCATCCACAGTTGAGGGCCTTCAGAACGGGCGCTGAGGGCCCTACTGCAACACGGGCGGAAGAGCCGCTCCTACGGTCTATTCAATTTGCCACGAGGAACACATCCTCGACGCACCAATCTCCTTACGAACGCCACCAAAGGGGGCGTGCGACGCCGTTATCGCCTCCACCCCGCCAAGCGCCAACGCCCATCCTTGTGATGAACGGCCGCGGTGGGTAAAGATGCGGCGCCTAATGAGATGCTCGCCCCTCGAGTGGACCACGATAACAACGCAGGGGGCACCGCCTCGGTCGAAACACTTGCACTGCGTGCAAAGCGGCACCGTTGCTCGATGCACTGCCAACAAAAAAGGAAACCGTAAGTGAAAGTAAACGCCAGGTCAGAGCTACGAGACAGGGACGACGAAAAAAAAAAAAAAACGGTCGCGGCGGAAACAACGTTGTAGGCCTCGATCGTCTCGGCTGCCGAAAAACGACATGGGTGTCCCTCACGTCACGACAAAAGCCCCAAAGTGGTCGGCAACCACCCGGAGACCACAAGGCCTGTTCGCTTATGCGCAGGGCCGTCCACCCCCGGCAAGGTTATTGGACGGGGCGAGCCGGGCTGTGATGACGTAGCCCAACGTTGGCCAATTAGAAAAGGGTGAGGGCCGTTGAAGGGGTCGGAGCTAATATATATATATATATATATATATATATATATATATATATATATATATATATATATATATATATATATATATATATATATATATATATATATATATACACACATACAGGCCTTATGGCATGTCGAGTAAGTAGATGGCGCGGGCGGTGGCGTGCGCGGACGTCGTTCAGCGAGCACTGGACGTGTCCCTGGCGGGGGATGAAATTGAGGGGGGAGTGAAGGGGAGGTCACGACTCGGCGAGACGAACCACCGACGATCACGAGAGAGTCATCACGGGAGCAACGCTTCCTTTTTCGCTTATTATTTGCACCGCGTTTCCTTTTTTTTTTTCTACCCATTTTCTTTGTGACTGCTTTTTTTTTCTTCGCAAAAGTTTTTCTTTTCTTACCTGCTTCCCCAATTCCAAGCACTGCAACAGGAACAACGCAGTGTCATTTAGCTTTGCACGCATCCTTGCTTCGTCCCCTAACTTCTGAATGCACTTCTCATTACAGAGGCGATGGGGAAGGCTTCGGCGAAACCAGGGTACGTCGCATGTGCTGAGACAGCGACGAGTGACATCCGTTCAGATTTCATCGATAGGAAATCTTTTATTACAATCCGTAGGTGAAAAATACGGCGTCCTGCGCAAACAGACGACACACGAAATGGCCGAATGTTAATAATAAAAACACCGCTAAAAATGCTCGTATTCACGTTTTTTTTTTATAGTTCCAGGCAAGCTCTTTTAAACAATGGTAGATAATTTTAAACAATGGTAGGTAGAAAGTTGAAAAGAAAATGCGGTATTCGGGTATGGGTAGGATTCAGAACCCGAGATGCCTTCCATCCCCCAAACACCCCCATATATATCGGGGACTGTCGCCGAATGAAGGCGGACACAGTGAACGGCGAAGGAACGTATGTTAGAGACATCTGAACTGGAACCTAGCTACGTGAATCATTTGAGCATGGTAATTGCAGAAGTAGCGATTAGGGGAGTAGCAAAGTACGTTTCATCTAAATACCCTGTCTTTTTGGCGATGCGAGCGCGGATATTTGCGGAGTCGCAGTAACCCAGAGAATAAGAAAAATAAGATAAGGGGATTAGCATGATGATGATGAGAAGACACGCTCGGCAATCAAGCACTAATACTGTCGCAATGACTATATCCCAAAGAGTGCTTAGGTGTCCTCGTAAATTATTTCAACAGCAATCTACCCGCAAGTAAATATTCAGGGAAGGACTTGCAATTTGACTTCTTTTCGGCTCCCTCATTATCACGCACTAGAAAGAAGCCTTGCAGGATCCCACTATTAATTTTACTGCTAGTTTTTATTGCCTTTTAAGACAAGTTACCGGGAAAATTTTCCATCTTCTCGATATCTCAAGTAGTGCTCCTAAATTCACAGGCGCGCACCCGGGTCATCAATATTCATTTCTCCCAATCTGCATTAAAGCTTGGGTCATTAGGCTCGGCTTCCGCTTATTTTTATTCTGTCAGAAGTTCTGGGAAATGCCTCGGTTGTGTTTTGTCACGTTTTAGTCCTTATTTTTCAGCACCCTTTTCTAGGAAATTCGAGTGCCGTTCTTCACTAACATCGTGCGCCCCTCACTCTAACGACGACGATAATTTCAACGTGAAGCTTTCTCATGGGGGACTCCTAGGTTGTCGTCTGAGTTTCGACTTCGACTTATTCAGCTTTTATTGACCCGCACGCAGTTCGGACTTTTGACCGCAACGGATTCCACCCTTCGCCATTTGATTTCGCACGAAGAAAGCTTCGCGTTTGCACGTACAGGCACCATTTTTTTTTTTTTTTCACGTATATGCACCTCTCTTCAAATCCAAATTGCTTCGACCGTGTCGGAATGTCGCAATCGGATAGGCGTTGGCTTTACAACGCCAGGGACCCGGGTTTGATTCCGAAAGCGGGAAGAGTTTTAAAAGCAAATCATTACTACTTTCGTCCAGCCATTTCGTGGAGGACGCGCAAACGACCTTTTGACCGGAGACACAACCCCGGCGACACACCCCGCGAAGCGCACCGCGTGATTCGCCGCGCCCGCTGTCGGCGCAGCGCACAAGGCCACGCGCGTTTTCAGTGGTTCTGCGCCGAATAGAGCCGCGGTCGCCGACTCCGCTGCGGCCGAGGCAGCCGACCACCCCCGCAGCCTACCGTGCATACCGCGGCGCTGGGTCATCTCGGGCAACGTGAATCGTCTCGCGCCCGGCGAAGAGAAACGGTACGTTCGCCACGAATGAACGCCGCGTTCGCTTGGTCTCCTTCTGCGAGCGTTGCACGGAACCGAATGGTTTTGAGACGTGGTCGGCAATACAGCTAAATAAAAGGTTATCCAAGCGAAACCACGACTCAACGAGACTAAGCCAAGCTTTTGCTTTGCATATCGAAGGCTTTCTCAGCTGCCGCAGCTATATTTTCTTTGTGTAACGATCATCATCATCGTAATTTCCCGCTCCTTATGTAAAGTTGGCTTCCTTGCACAGTGAATTTTGAGTAACGACATCGCCGTCACTCGGACCAAAAGCTTAGCTTTAAAACAAGCAAGATCCTGCTTCCGGCTTTTGTTCAGAGAGATATGGGGGGACGGGGGGGTCCACATTTTAGGGTAGCACTGGAGCTCACCGCATCACCCACGTGTTTGATCAAGCCCAACCTGGCTGTCCGCACAGGGGCCGGACAGTACTCCTTCCCTTCAGTTCGTAAAGAGGATTGGCCTTTGCTGTGACTATACTCGGTGACTCAAACTTAAAGAACGGCACCGGAAGTTGCCGCTGTGCCTTATCACCGTAGCCGGATGCATCTCCGCGCGGCGCAAGTAGGGCGTTACTGGGAATATTTTGAACATGGCGTGAGCCGTTCCCGCGATTTTTTGGACTTAATATGCCTATAAACGACTCTAGTGACGACAAACAAACTGCGTGAGGCAAGGCAGACGATATCACACATTCATAGCAAACCCCTTTCAAAACGCGCGCGCACTGACGTCACGGGTCCGGCGCTTTGGCGGAGTGATACACTACATGAGGTGGTGCCGTTCTTGAGTTGTAACCGAGTATTATGGTCCCTAGAAATTGTGCTAGTCTGCCGTCCGCGCGCTTTCTCAATGGGAAGGCGTGTCCGCGCCGCTGATGCACGCACAGCGCTGCGTAGAGGGCGCTGCGAGCAATCGGAGCGCCCGAGCGGCCGGAGCGAGAGCGGCCGGCCTGTGCCGCGCGCTACTGCAGCGGAGCGCAAGCGCGCATCGAGGTTTGTCGGCCACTTAGAGCGGTGAAATCGAATAGTACGAGGTACATCAGCTCACAATTGAAGGTACGATAGTACTATAAGACCTTTTAGTTTCACGCCCCAAGTTTTTCGCGAATTGGAGCCTCTTTGCGGCCGCTGAATTTCGCGAGTGAGACCGAAGGATGAAACCGCAACAACCAGCGTAGCCGTTTCACTACCACCGCTTGAACCATTATTAAAGTGAAGCTTTCTATGTCTCACTGGTGCCGTATGTCGCCTCGAAAAAGCATTGCAGGAAAGCCAACTGTCTCTAATGACGGTGATATTTGTGAGTAAAATGAGAGGGGAAAAAAACGCTTCCCGTTGTCAGAATCGAAGCTGGCTCCATCGCGTTTTGAAGCCGACGTCTATCTCAATGCGCATTTCCAACATGGTCAAAGCAGTTTGGATTTGGAGAGGAGTGCAGCCAGAAAAATTATCCACTCCTCCACTCCGCAACGATGGTTGAACACGAAGCTTTCTTCGCGTGAAATCAAATGGCAAAGGGTCGATGTCAAATCCGACGCGATCATAAGTCCAAAATGCGTTCGAGTCAAAGTGAAAGCTCAATGAGTCAAATTCAAAACTCAGACGACAAGGAATCCCTCACAAGAAAGCTTCGCGCTCAACCATCAATGTTCAGACAGTGAATCCCGTTCAAAAAGAGCTCCCTGCGGCACCAGAAGCTGCGTTTGTTCCACATCGAAACTACCGGGTCATTCCCGAACGTCATTGACGGTGACAAGCACGCAGACAGCTGGTAGGCTGACAAAAAGAAAAGCGAAAGCTTGAGTAAAATGTTTTGCCAGCAAAAACTTGTTCCTATGTACTTTGGGCAGAGTGCGGGGGGAGGGGGGAGGGGGGATAAAGCAAGGTATATATGGTCATGACAGTATAAATAAACCTCAATATTTTTACTCCTTGGTTTCAAACAGCCACGGTTATAATGATTGGCCATAACACAAATATTCTCCCGTTTTGCTTTCCCCGCGTGCGTCTCGCAATTCCTTCCGAGTGTGTGGGTGACCAAAAAGAACCTGTGCAATGAGGAACGCAAGCGAAGTTACTGATTTGCAGCCGGGTGTTATTAAAAATCAGTTTCACGTACCCAATGCTGGCGAATGTTTCAAATCGTGGTATTCACGAAAATTACAGGCACGCAAAAGAGGTTTGATAGTACCCAAATTTGTGAAAATTTCGAGGTAAGCGGAGTGTTTTAAGCGAAATGCGAAAAACGTATGGCCAGATCACTGGAATAATAGCTAGTCCTGGTAACAAACGCTCCAATGCACAGGGACGCTTCCGGAATACAGGCAAAATAATTTGCAGAAAAAAAAAATTTTTTTTAGGTATTTCGGAAAAAGAACTGCGTGATGCACGCCTGTTTCGCCTTCGCATCTGGTCCCAAAAAAGTGTTTTCGAGCTTTTCAATGCCGCATCAACTGTTGGTCGCCAACGCTATATTCTATCTTGCTGTGAAGCAGGCAAAGCTAATGTTTTTCTTGTTCCTGCCGTTTTTGGCACTTCTTGAGACCCGTCGTCGTCCACATGATCAGAAGCGTCTTCCCCAGCTATATCAACAATGTAGGCGTCGGACAGCACTCCGCTAACGGGACATCGGCCGCGCACAGTGCGTACCCCGCGCAAATTGGCCGTTCGCGACGGTGTTCGGCGGGTAATGGGAGCTAACCTTTAACCGAGAGCTTATCAGCTGCCTGCAGCGGGTGTTGCATTGCGTCCTCTTTGTCAACATTTCGAGATATCCGTGATCCCCGAATGGACGTTTCGAGACAAAGGGTGGAAAATGTCGCCTATGGCAGTTATATGCACGGCAAACAAAGGTTTCGACTTAACCGGTATTTCGAGATATCCGAGTTCGAGTTATGGAGAAATCACTGTATCTGATGACTGAAGGTGATTAAACTTCGTATGCGTGTGCACACGTCTTGTTTTTTTTATTCGGAATTTACATTTAACAGATTCCCAGTTGACTGGACGTAACTGAGGGGGCCGCGAAGACGCGCGCTTAAGGGCCTCCCGATCAACGATGTGAAAGGTCAGAAGGCACCGGTTCGAGCTGCTTTATTTACATACATGTACAGGGGACAACATCTTGGGAAACTTGCAAAGAAAGACGGTTGTAGCTGAAGTTCCTGTAGCTGTATAGCTGTAGCTGAAGTCCCGCATGATGTTTCCAAGCTGGAAAACGATGCCGTGCCGGCAGTGTTCCCGAAGCTCCCGAGTATGTGTCGAAATCGAAATAGCGTAGCGACACCATTCCGCGGTTTTTAGGAAACTCGATCCTTCATAATACGCGAAAACGTACTCCTGCCACTTCACGCTTCGGTTAAAACTCTTCGTACTGGTAAGAATTAACTTATTTGGCTAATCTGGTTTGTCGACAGAAGCGGATAGGGTTCGAAAAGGGGCAATTAAAATGGGTTGAACCCGCCCAGAAACAGGGCAGAAATACGAAGGCAGCAGCGGCACGGCAGAGCGCCGTCCGCCGCTGCCCATCGCGCCGGCCGGCCACCGCGCTCCGATTGACTGCAGCGCCGCCGCTGCATGCATCACGGAGGAGCCCCCTTCGCGGCCGGTGGACGGCAGACTAGCACATATTTCTAGGGACCATACGAGTATGTATTACTCAGACTGGCAGGTGGTCGCGGGGCGTTTTCCGGAAGAACAACGACGTTCTCGGCCGTACCGCAAACAGCAGCGAGCGAAAGACCCGCACACACTCCTATTCCACGCGCAGCTCTCCCGCTCCCCCTCCCCTTTCTCCGGGATACCAGGCGAAGTCTTCGGGAGGCGCTGTGTGCACATAAACAGGAGGACCATTACGCACGCCCACCGCGGCCACTGCACCGACCAACACGCGGCGGCGAGACAAAGCCCGGAACAATTGCGCCCGCAATTAGCCGGCCAGCGATGACGATTGCGCGGCGGCGGCGGCTGGATCGACGAGCACCCGACCACGCAGCGCTCCCGAGAAGCGTCTCGACAAGTCTAACGCGGAAGAGGGCGACGAGGAGGATCGACTCGACGGGGAAATGGCGCCTCCCAATCAGCACCCGCCATTGTCCGCTGATTATACGCTTCGTGCCGTTTGCCCAACACCGTGGACGCCTCTCTCCTTCCTCCTCCTTCCTTCGTTCTTAGTGGACACGCTGTGGAGCCCCCAGACAAAGCCCCAGTGGTTCGCAGAGACAACAGACGACCACACTGCAGACAAACACTGGCGTGCTGCTTCGATCCTACCGAGCGAATGTTTTCCTGGGCTGTACAGCGTTGTTTCCATCGTACATCGCTGGCGGCAACGAACCGGCGGACGATCTTTCTGCGGAGATTCGCCTCGTCGTGTGGGACCGGCAAACAAAGCGAGCTGCACTGCAATGTTGTCGACAAGGAAGGCCTGCTTTTATTTTAAATCAGAATGCTTCCTCTTTCGTGCCGTCCCCTCTTTTTTTTTTTTTTGTCATCGTGACGATGGGGACCGTTACAGTAGTCTGCTAAATAAATGAAGATCCCTCAACCGAAGTACTGCAAATGGGAGAGAGACATGGCAATTCGACACGTGAAACTCCACATTCAAGCTTGCTGACGAGTTTGAATGTTGCTATAGCTGACCTAGCGCAACAGCTCTGTGTTCCGTCTCAGGAAATTGGCCTACATACACTGCCAACTCTCCTCCCTCGTTTTTCACGGAGTTCCTTTTTTTTTAAGTATGCGGCGATAATTACGAAAGCACATTGGTAGGTACAGTTGCATTCAGTATGAACTACCACGCCGTGGTACTAATCCTTGCTGTATAACAGTTCCGTCACCGATCAGGGTCAAAAGATCAAGTACAGAGTATATTCATAACCTGCTGATTCGTTAGGCTCGATACCACTGTTTTCAGATTTAATGCCGCTGTAGGTCAAACTGGGCGCGACTGAGATGCAAGCATTAAAGGCCTAGGGGAGCATGCGCTAACGTTACGTACAACGCCAGGGATCTACTACGTGCGGTGTCGTGGAGTTTCATCGCAAAAGAGAACCCTTCAGGCCACACAGCAGCGCCGACAACGGGACACTGAGGAAACACTTCTTCAGAACAGAAACAGATCTCCGGACACTAAAAGACAAAACAGGAACATGGAAATGAAATACACAAAAAACGCGGTATGTCCAGCTGCATACTGGGGCAGCGAACTAACGTTGGGGGGAGATCCAGGGACAAAAAACAAAAAGAACCTTGGGAGGCAGATCGAATGAGCGGCTGAATAGGAGACGCGAAACGGAAGACTCCGTGATGGGATCCGAGACAGAAGCAATGAGAGCAGGTGTTGCCGGGAATACGAGTGGTCAGGAAATTGGGCAACGAGAGAAAAACAAGTGCAGGGAAGAAGAGAAGAGAAGATAAAAGAAAAGAAAGAAAAGAAAGAAAGAAAGAAAGAAAGAAAGAAAGAAAGAAAGAAAGAAAGAAAGAAAGAAAGAAAGAGCAGAACAGAACAGACGAACGCCGCAAGCGAGAACGGTATCAGGGCGCCCTTCCTTCGACGATAAGAAAAATAAGAGAAAGCAGTGGGTAGACGAGAAGCCAGCTGTCACATTCACGGGCTGGGGCAGCGACAAAGCGGGAGCCGCAAAGAAAACACACCGCGCAGACACCCGGATAGTGACCGGTGCAGCGAGGCGGTGAAAGGGATTCGCAGACGCCGCTGGCGCAACAGCCCGACGAGAAGAAGAGCGAGGAAAGATTGCCGGACACGCCGAATGGCAGCTGTACCGGAGAGGACGAAACGAATGCGAACACACGACGGGGAGGGGAGTTAGAACAACGCCGGGTGACGGAAACCGAATCAGCCGCGGGATGACAGCGAATCGAAATAGAGGGCCGGTAACAAAAAGAAGGCTGCCTAGCAGATAGAGGAAAGATGGGTGAGCGCCGAGAGCAACTCGTTATCGAGCCCTCGTTCGACCAAGCCGACGCCGCTGCCCGAGAAACCCCGGCCAAGACTCTTTGCGGGGAAAAGGGAAGAGGAACCCGACACGGCGATACCCGTGAGATCCGGATCCGTGTGCCACTGCTGCATTCCGCGCGGGGGTCGGCCGCCCCAGGGCCACGCAATATCCTTTGAGCCCCGCGAAAGACGACGAGGGCGGGCCCGGCACAGTGACAAATCCGATCCAATCAAGGAGGGGAGGTCGTAGTAGGACGTAGTACAACGATATGCGAAGCAAAAAAAATCGGAACCGAGGCGGCCGGCGGAGGAATTGCGACGGATTCACCGCGGCAGCGGGTCAGGCGCTGGCGTGTCCTCGGCACCGCAAATACCGTGCCTGCTATCGGCCCCGACTATAGGTGTGTGAATGTCTACACGTGCGGCGGAACGTTTCTGTAGTTCCAACACAAACCATTTCTCTCTTCTTACTGCATTGGGAGTAGCAGCGTTATTTCGCAGAAAACCCGGCGTCGCGGTCAATTATAAACAGGGAAGCTGTTTATCAAATTGTAATTTTTCGTGTCCGCAGTTAAAAATACAAAGAAATTGCCCAGAGAGCGCGCGTGAGCGCGGGCCCCGCGGCGACCACTCACTCGGCAGTTAACAAAAGCAATAAAATGCGCAGCGTTCGTGTGTGGTGCCTCGCGAGGACCATCCAGCGTCTCCGGCAATTGTTTGTCAAGCCAAGCACACCCACTTAGGCCGATTGGCCAAGACTCGCTAAAAGAAGAAACTCCAGCGTTCGCCGTAACCGTGGCAACACTTGCTCGGAACGAGAAAGACACTGTCATAGCGTACGCCACTCCAAGGTGATGTCCAATGATTGTAAAAAAAAATGACGTAAGCTCACACTTATAGCAGCAATGATGGAGTGAAGGTCGTTGCGGCAGCGGAGAAGCAAATCGGCTGCAATTGTGGACTTAAACCTTCGTGATGGTCGCGAAGGTTGCGTACAGCTTCTCTACCTTCAAGTCTTACGCTTCAGTGTGAGCTTCCGTCATTTTCCCATTTGAGGCCTGG
>NW_027526385.1:17353206-17454185 GCF_048455015.1 Haemaphysalis longicornis
GCGTGACCTAGCGCAACAGCTCTGCGTTCCGTCTCAGGAAATTGGCCTACATACACTGCCAACTCTCCTCCCTCGTTTTTCACGGAGTTCCTTTTTTTTAAGTATGCGGCGATAATTACGAAAGCCCATTGGTAGGTACAGTTGCATTCAGTATGAACTACCACGCCGTGGTACTAATCCTTGCTGTATAACAGTTCCGTCACCGATCAGGGTCAAAAGATCAAGTACAGAGTATATTCATAACCTGCTGATGCGTTAGGCTCGATACCCATTGTTTTCAGATTTAATGCCGCTGTAGATCAAACTGAGCACGAGTGAGATGCAAGCATTAACAGCCTAGGGGCGCATGCGCTAACACTGCTAACATTACGTACAACGCCAGGTATCTACTACGTGCGGTGTCGTGGAGTTTCATCGCAAAAGAGAACCCTTCAGGCCACACAGCAGCGCCGACAACGGGACACTGAGGAAACACTTCTTCAGAACAGAAACAGGTCTCCGGACACTAAAAGACAAAACAGGAACATGGAAATGAAATACACAAAAAAAAAACGCGGTATGTCCAGCTGCATACTGGGGCAGCGAACTAACGTTGGGGGAGATCCAGGGACAAAAAAACAAAAAGAACCTTGGGAGGAAGATCGAATGAGCGGCTGAATAGGAGACGCGAAACGGAAGACTCCGCGGTGATGGGATCCGAGACAGAAGCAATGAGAGCAGGTGTTGCCGGGAATACGAGTGGTCAGGAAATTGGGCAACGAGAGAAAAACAAGTGCAGGGAAGAAGAGAAGAGAAGATAAAAGAAAAGAAAAGAAAGAAAGAAAGAAAGAAAGAAAGAAAGAGCAGAACAGAACAGACGAACGCCGCAAGCGAGAACGGTATCAGGGCGCCCTTCCTTCGACGATAAGAAAAATAAGAGAAAGCAGTGGGTAGACGAGAAGCCAGCTGTCACATTCACGGGCTGGGGCAGCGACAAAGCGGGAGCCGCAAAGAAAACACACCGCGCAGACACCCGGATAGTGACCGGTGCAGCGAGGCGGTGAAAGGGATTCGCAGACGCCGCTGGCGCAACAGCCCGACGAGAAGAAGAGCGAGGGAAAGATTGCCGGACACGCCGAATGGCAGCTGTACCGGAGAGGACGAAACGAATGCGAACACACGACGGGGAGGGGAGTTAGAACAACGCCGGGTGACGGAAACCGAATCAGCCGCGGGATGACAGCGAATCGAAATAGAGGGGCCGGTAACAAAAAGAAGGCTGCCTAGCAGATAGAGGAAAGATGGGTGAGCGCCGAGAGCAACTCGTTATCGAGCCCTCTTTCGACCAAGCCGACGCCGCTGCCCGAGAAACCCCGGCCAAGACTCTTTGCGGGGAAAAGGGAAAAGGAACCGACACGGCGATACCCGTGAGATCCGGATCCGTGTGCCACTGCTGCATTCCGCGCGGGGGTCGGCCGCCCCAGGGCCACGCAATATCCTTTGAGCCCCGCGAAAGACGACGGGGGCGGGCCCGGCACAGTGACAAATCCGATCCAATCAAGGAGGGGAGGTCGTAGTAGGACGTAGTACAACGATATGCGAAGCAAAAAAATCGGAACCGAGGCGGCCGGCGGAGGAATTGCGACGGATTCACCGCGGCAGCGGGTCAGGCGCTGGCGTGTCCTCGGCACCGCAAATACCGTGCGTGCTATCGGCCTCGAGTATAGGTGTGAATTTTTACACGTGCGGCGGAACGTTTCTGTAGTTCCAACACAAACCATTTCTCTCTTCTTACTGCATTGGGAGTAGCAGCGTTATTTCGCAGAAAACCCGGCGTCGCGGTCAATTATTAAGAGCGAAGCTGTTTATCAAATTGTACTTTTTCGTGTCCGCAGTTAAAAATACAAAGAAATTGCCCAGAGAGCGCGCGTGAGCGCGGGCCCCGCGGCGACCACTCACTCGGCAGTTAACAAAACCAATAAAATGCGCAGCGTTCGTGTGTGGTGCCTCGCGAGGACCATCCAGCGTCTCCGGCAATTGTTTGTCAAGCCAAGCACACCCACTTAGGCCGATTGGCCAAGACTGGCTAAAAGAAGAAACTCCAGCGTTCGCCGTAACCGTGGCAACACTTGCTCGGAACGAGAAAGACACTGTCATAGCGTACGCCACTCCAAGGTGATGTCCAATGATTGTAAAAAAAAATGACGTAAGCTCACACTTATAGCAGCAATGATGGAGTGAAGGTCGTTGCGGCAGCGGAGAAGCAAATCGGCTGCAATTGCGGACTTAAACCTTCGTGATGGTCGCGAAGGTTGCGTACAGCTTCGCTACCTTCAAGTCTTACGCTTTAGTGTGAGCTTCCTTCATTTTCCCATTTGAGGCCTGGGAGAAAGTGGACAGAGTGACGAGTAGGATCCGAGAAGAGGGGGTGGAGGATGAAGTGAATTGATGCGCCGCAACAGAAATCTCTCGCACGAAGAAAATCGCCCTGCTCACGCATCCCGAACTCATCCGCCATGAATGACAATCATCACTCGTGCATTTTATCTGCCCTTTCTTGCACTACTCGACGCTTTCGGAAAGTCGAAAATATGCACCCAAAGAAAGTGTGCCCTCGACAGTCCTGATGCGCAGACAAAGCGTCAGTGTGCGAGCACGTCACTTTCAGGGTAGTGGAGTAACCCAGTACGTTCGGTTGGCCCGGGCTCGCTCCCGTTTTAGCCGCAGAGGGACGATACAAAACGACCCGTGAATCTGCACATCTAACCCCAGGCAAACACACGACTGCACAAAGCAAGCGATAGCGGCAACCTCAGATGAAACGACAAAGTACAAACAACGACGTTCGGGATGAAATGTATCCCATAGTGAAGCTACAAGGATTCTGCTGTACGCGCTTTTCTAGGCATTGTGTAATTGTGTAGGACTTACGCGTGGCTATACTAACCTGGTCTCTCTCTCTCTCTCTCTCTCTCTCTCTCTCTCTCTCTCTCTCTCTCTCTCTCTCTCTCTCTCTCTCTCTCTCTCTCTCTCTCTCTCTCTCTCTCTCTCTCTCTCTCTCTCTCTTCTTCTTCTTCTTCTTCTTCTTCTTCTTCTTCTTATTATTATTATTATTATTATTATTATTATTATTATTATTATTATTATTATTATTGTTATGTCCGTGCGAAGGCCACTGGCTGTTCCTGGGCACGTAAATAAACTTTATTGATTGATTTGATTGATTTGCTTGAGCTTACGTTCTGCACACTATATCGGGGATGTAATTAAAACAGAAATGATCTTATAGCCCCTAAACTACTTAGTAGCCAGTATTCCTCGAGGGAAACGACCATGCAAGCGGCGTCAACCGGAATGCCCGGGAATGCCATGAATTTAATGCCTCGCAGAAGAATACTTCAGCAGCTCTATGTCGACACTACTCGCGCGAGACGTGTTCTCCCGTAGAGTTTTTCTTTTTCCGAGACACGCGCGATGAAACGCGTCGCAGCAAATGGAAATTTAGGAGCGTTATACGCGGCCCGGCACAACGCCGACAGCGGCTTCATCGCGCAAATGGTAGTTTAACGCTCTCACATTAAAATTCTGCAGGTTGCCACGTTAGCCATTATTAAAGCCCCGACGCGTTGCCTACTTGTTAAACGACTCCATCGTGATTTAGTTTATGCAGCGAACGCCGCGTGTATAGGCCTTCGCGTTCCGGCCTACGTTGTTAATTAAGTAATAACGAACGAGGTAATTTCTCCCCCAAGTGTCACTTGGGAAAATGCTTCTTTCATTATTCCTTAGAGGGCACAAAGCAACGTCTCTTCGGCGAGCTCGACAGGACCCGTTTCGTATAAATGAAGCGATATTCATAGGAAGATGAAACACAAACTACTAGGACACCCAAGCACTTCTAATCATGCAGGGAATGCAGCAGGATTAGTGTGCAACTGAGTGCTTATTCGGTGAAGAGCGCCCCGGCTAGCTGGTGACTGTTGAGTCGTGGGGTGAGGAAACGTTTACGAACAGGTTATTCCGAACAGATGGGGCACGTCGTCGAAATTCTCGCGCCGATCGGCGTCGCTCTGCAACAGTGCGAGCTAGAGTTCCTGTATATAGCTCCCGCAGGGAGCTAAGAGTTGCGCGACCACGCGCCATCTTGTTATCCGGATTGCTGCGGGAAAGCCGCCCGTCGCGAGTGTAGGAGCCTCGCCGCCCTGCTTCCGACGGCGGCCGACGCGCGGTGGGGGCGCTTCGGATACGGCTACGCTGGATTTCTGCGATGTCGCTCACGCTGCTGCTGCTGCTGTTCCTGGCGGGGCGCGGTGCCGCCCGCGTCGGCGGCTGCGGCGCAGCCGTAGTGGGGGCTTCTCTGCGCGGCATGGATAACCGGAGTGTCGCAATCACGGCGGCGCGTGGAAAAGGGTCGCGCAACTCTTAGCTCCCTGCGGGAGCTATATACAGGAACTCTAGTGCGAGCGATAGAAAGCACAGAAATGATGGACTGGTGAGAGTGCGTGGAGAGCGCTACCTTCGAAAGTGAGAGAGAGAGAGAGAGAGAGAGAGAGAGAGAGAGAGAGAGAGAGAGAGAGAGAGAGAGAGAGAGAGAGAGAGAGAGAGAGAGAGAGAGAGAGAGAGAGAGAGAGAGAGAGAGAGAGAGAGAGAGAGTATTGAAAGGAAAAGAAGTCGGCCTACGAAGTTCATCTTTAGGCCTGCTACATTCTCGCTGGGGCAAGGGTACGGGGCACAGAAAGAGAAGGGAACTAACATGGAAGGTATGAATAATGAGAGTGAAATCGACCAATTAACTGTGTACATGCAATGAGACCAATGAACGTCTCACACGCACCGGGGCGCCGAGTCAGATTATCAGAGTCCCCTTTTCGTCACGTTATTGTCGCCCATATAAAGAAAAATATGACAAATCATTCGTTAAATGTTTGTAAACTAGGGCCGGGAATGCAGGGAGGAGTCGCGAAGGAATATAAGCGGGGCCTGAACGGCTAGATTTTGCTTCCTGGTGACAGCCCACGTGCCCAAAATCTTTTGTTCGGACATAGGGCGAGTGTCCAAGTGTAGTAATGCTGCCGCAAGGTCCTTCCGCTCACTAGTACACCTTGGGAAAACACTAAACGAATGTTCAATAGTCTCGGGACAACGACGCAGAGCAGAGGGCAGACCGGGCTGTTCTTGCGCCCGATTGTATGCATTTATCTCTCTGGCGTTTCGGCTCCCAGAGAACCAGAGACCTGAAACCGGGAGACGGGTCGAAAATATTATCACCTCGAAAAAGACCTGCCGATACACCGGGCGCCTTTAGCTTCAGCCAAATGTTTTACTTGGATAGGGTCCGTCTAAAATTTTCAGTACATCACTCCTTTACTTCCGTTACTTGTTTTGAAACCATTAAGGCGCCTGTCCAGAGCGAGAGACGATCTCAAGGTAACAGTTAAGAACGCACACAACGCGACGACGACAGTCACGTGGCGTGTCGACTGGGCGATCGATGCACCTGCGGGCACGCCGGTTCATTTCGCGCGGCAATCGGCCAGCGGGGCCCCCCGACCCCGCATTACGAGTCCTTAGCCCCGCGACGCGTCGTCTGCACGCCACCCGCTGTCACAGCGCATGCGCGCAAAGGGACGACATAAGCTGGTCGTTCACCGTGAAAACACTGTATCAGTCCGCGGAGGAAACGTCCGAGGCATTTCGCCGCTCCAATATCCGGTCGTAAAAGCGGCGCGGCCCTAAGACACACCATTAGCATTCATGCCTTCGGAAAGGACGGAGCGGAGTCACTTTTTACGCCCGGCTGTTCCATCCGTTCATTGGCTGCGCATCGTATACGGCGGCAGGACCGGAGCTCGGTGAGCGCGCGCCCCACAAACAAACCTGCGGCAGAGCCGAGGTGCCTGGCGGTAAAGGGAAAAGAGCTGCCTTTAGTGGCGCATCGCCGGGTTTATCGGCGGGGAGCCGGCTGCGGCACCCATTAGAGGAGCTCGGGCTCCGTGCACAACTGGGCGTAGTCACTAGCTGCTACGCAGCGCATGCGGAAATGTTTTGTTTCTTTTTCCCGCCTTAGAGACAGGCAATGCAACGAAGATGCTTGGAGGGTGAGGAAACTACCGCTAGGACACGCTGCTTCCTGTCGGTTGTCCCGCTGCAACGTCTACACCCCGAAGTTTTCCAGGTTTCGGTCCGGCTACAAGGAACGCGCGTTTGGTGTCCGCTAACCAAGTTAGAAACGACCAAATTAACAATAAAAATAACTTCGAGGACACCTGAGAATTTATTAGGAGTTCTGAATAATCGGAATTCAAAATAAGCCTTCACATCCAATGGGATGCGATGGAGGAGACATTGCAGCGAACGGATATGCCGGTATGGTGGGCGCCACCGTGAAGCCTAAACGGCCGCAGCAATGAGTCGCCCTGGACTGCGGGTGACTGGTGCGCCGTTAGGTGAGCGTAGCGTTACCCCGCGTTCCCCAAAATAGCAGTTCGGCTGGCGCCTGAGCTACGAATACACCGCTGCGCGTAACGTTAGGGTCTAACTTCAAAATGGCGCGTACCCGCCCCGTTCGCAATCACGTGACTCGTCGCAGCCCAATAGAAAGCTCAGGCGGACGCATGACCGCGTTCCCATCCGATAGGGACGTCAGTCCGGGCATACCACAGTTTCCAGTCAATGAAAATGAGGTGCCGCCTCACGGCTACAGACAACGCCGACGTAGATGCTAGCTTTCTCGCTCAATAGGCCATTCAGTGCTCTCGCGTTGACTGGTTCATTGTAGGATTCAACGCGCCGACGTTACGCAGGCGATGAGGGGGCGCCGTAGCGGAGGGCTCCGGATTAATTTCGACCCCCTGGAGATCTTTAACGTGCGCCGAAATCTCGTAAACAAGGGCATTTTTCTTTTCGCCTCCATCAGAAAAGCGGCCGCCGCGGCCCGGAATCGCATCCACGCCCTCGTGCTCAGAAGCGCTCTCGCATTAAAACCAGCTGGCTGAGTGCGGGACGTAACACGGACGAAACACAATTTTTCGGGCTCTTGTTCCGCCCTTCTTCCCAGCTCTTACGATCTGAAGGCCGGCGTTCCAAACAAAAAACACGCTTTGAGAACTGCGAACTAGTTACACGCTGTGCTAACCACGCCATTTCCCTCGAGGCCTCCCCTGGTTAACTTGTGAGACGACTCACGTTAGCGAATACCAGCAATGTTTACGACATAGCAGCACAGCTGGGACACAGCGGCAGCAGGGTTGCAAAGCGCCGTGCAAACAGCGCACGGACTAATTTTAGTAAACACACTGGGTGTGTTTCGCCAACGAAAACTACAACAATACTCTTAACGAATGCGGTCTCCTCTGGGGACAAAAGCCTGGAGAGACAGCGGGAATAGCTCACACAGAGTAGCGCGGGTATACGCGGGCGCGCCTGGATTAGCGGTAGACGGCTCGGTGGGATTACACGCTCCCGCGAGACGGACGCTGGTAATCCACGCCAAAGGGAAGAGAGGGGAGGGGACAAAGGTGGCGATTACCCTGTCTTCTCCCACAAGCACCCACGCGAACGCTCGAAGGGAAACACGACTACGCAGCCGACAATGCGCAGGGGACGGAGACGGCTTTCGCGTCGCACCGAGCTAATCCCGGCTCGTACGGGGTGACGGGACTATCTTGTCGTCCAAGCAGTCGCGAGCACTACCGAGGAAGCAGCTAAAAGTGGATCAGCGCTGCATTCGTTGCCCAGAGGGGGAGAAAAAAAAAAACTACAAATGCAGCGATGCGACCTCGAAAAGTTAAAACACAACACCACTTAGATTTCTAGAAGTACACCCTTGTGTATGTGATACAACCGGAAAAGGATGAAAAACACCGCAAGCCATATTCAACGTTCCCCGCTCAAATAAAAACCGGACATCACCTCAACCTGCGCTCCGAGACAGAAGTTCTCCCCCCAGACCGGACAAACCGACCCGTTCCCGTATCAAGCCGCTGCAAAAGAATATTATGATAAAAAAAAAAAACAGGAACTAATACGGTACAGAAATATGACACTACAAAACAAGCGCACTGGCGGACAGAGAAGGCGAAAGTTCCCCGCGGCTGTACAAAATGGCGGCACAGGGTGTTGTGTTAGTTTGTTTCTTTGTTTATGTTTGTGTACAGGAGAGAAAGGCGCGCTCTGTACGTTTCAAAGCTCCAGTAGCCGAAAGCAAGAATAAATGCGCTAGTTTCCTAAGTAGAAGAACGAAGAAAAAGAGAAGAACTATCGAAAAGCAAAGACAAGAAACGCGGCAAACTTACGACGGTGCGCGGGTCGACCATAGCTACGCACACAGCGAAACCGGAAAACAGCGGGACGCGCCGACGTTCTCAGTGTTCGCCCGTATCGCTTGAATACAATGAGCGGGAGTGTGTACTCTTTTTGTTACACCGTGCACACACATGCAGCCACACACTCGGACCACACCACACGTGGAATGATTGAAAGCGCTCTGGGACGCCGCAGCGCCTTTTCCTGGGCGTCCTTAATTTTTTTTTGTTTTGTTTTGTGGCGAAAACGCCGCCGCCTGCGTGCTACTGAATTCCTGAAGCATTGTAAGACAGTTCTAGGGAACACACACAAAAGGAGAGGGATATGGGGAAATAGGGCGGGATAGCAAGCGAAGCACGGACAAAAAAAGAAAAGGGAGCGGCAAGCTGAACAGCAGCAGAAAAGGGGAATAAGCTAGTCGGGCACAATCCTCAGGAGAATATCCCAAAAGAGGTTTCGCTGTCAATCATAACATTTTTGTTTTGTTTTGTTTTCGTGAGTTGCACAGTGCTGGAGACAGGCGGGGGTGGGGGGCAATTGTGGCCGCAGACGAAGCACCGTCAAAAGAGAAACAGCAAAAGCATGAAGAACACACTGCAGAGTAAGATAAATGCAGACAGCGAACACACAAGAAACAACGAAGGCTAACGTCGCTTGAGGAATATTACACGCCACCGTGTTTCCTTTACCTTTTTTTACTTTGGCAACAAGATTAGACGCCGAGAGAAGAAAGCTACTTTTTCTACGCCAGTGCCCGACAAGAGAACGAAAGACCTCTGGACCACGCATAAACCCCAGCGGCGGGGGAAAAAGAATTGAAAAAAAAAAAAGAGCGACCAGCGAAAGTGGAATAGAACCTGAGTTTGCCACGATACACAGAACGATCACCCTTCGCTCAATGCTCCTGGCGCGGCCGAAGTTTTTCGGCGGCATTGTGCTGTCAGTTCGCCAGAAAGAGGCGGCAAAATTGAAGAAAGAAAAGCGAACAGGGCAGAAGGCTGAATTCACCTCGCGAAACATCCCCTCCGATCGGGTGTGCTCCCCTGGCACGCAGTAAGGGACAATCTATCCATGAAGGCGAAGAAAATAGAGAGGCCCCATGAGGCCAACACCTTGAAGCTGGTGGGAAAAAAAAAAAAAAGAACGAGGACGGGCTTGTAAAGTACATAAAGGGGCAACAAAACTGACATCGACAAAGATCAGCAGCGGAAAGAAACAACGAAAAAATTCCCGCGCCTTCCCGCGAGGGGAACACGAGTAAATGCAGAGCATTGGGGCCTCAGTACTGATTGAAGGCAGTGTTGCTTCCATCGCTTCTTCCGTGATGCTGGAGTAGCAACACGAGTAAACGTGGGCACGAGCGTCAACCAAGGAAGGAAGGAGCAACGCAGTGACTGAAACACGAGTGACCGCTAGCCGCTATATTTGCAGCGCGCGCAGTAGAGGGAGAGCAGTACGGGGGAAAGGGGGGGGGGGGAGAGAGCGCGCATGCGCAAGCAGCGCGCGCCCTTCCACGACCCACCGCGCTGCTGTCACGCACCTGTTAGGCCGAGACCGCGACGGAGCGAACGGGCTGACTACGACGCATGCGCGCGCCAGCTGCTGTTGAGAGAGAGGAGGGAAGGAGAGGAGCACCTGCTGCGGACGCGAAACTGTTGACACCGTCCGACGCAGGAACAGGCGAGGCTAAGAAATGCTCTGCATTTAAAAATGCCGGCGAAAGCGGAACGGAACAAGTGCCGACCCGTAACTTCATACGGTAGGCAAGCCCACGAGGCAAGAATATGCGATTTCGGATATGCGCTTTCGAATACGCCGCAGGCTGCGAAGTTCGACCGGGCCGTCATGCCGTGCTAAACGCGGGGCATACAAAATTCGCCCCTCGCTGTAACCTGGGAACAGATGTTCAATGTCTCGGTGGCCTAAGCGTGGTATGCAGACGTTTGCGGCATGGTATGTACTGGTACATATGTACCAGTACATATGTACCACGTCCCCAGTCACTCTGGAGTCTGGGGAAATGAACTTGTTGACATCATAGCAACTCACGCCGCAACGCGAGGTGTAGATGTGCACGGTAAAATCACTAAGCACATGGTGCGTTCTGCTTTATTAAAAGCTGGTCGCTTAGTTTGGCAGAATTCCTGGTCGACCAATCACTGCAGTACAGAATTGTATCGATGGACCCCGAGTGTTTTGGATATACCGAGGTGTTTCCCGCCCCCCAGGAAATTGACCACATTGTTAACAGGCCATGGACGTTTCCCGCACTACTTTTACCGCCTGCAATTACAGAACAATTGCCAGTGTTTTTGTTGACATAGTGCCTCATCTGTGGCTCATTACTTACTGGACTGTGTTAAAACAAGACCCTACATCCACAAATTGCAGAGGCTCACAAGGCACCCCCTTGAACCACCACACCTGAGATCTCTACTTAATGACAACGCTGCAATTAAAATCCTTACAGACCTTGTGGACTACGTGGCTAGGTCTGTACCAGAAGTTTGACTGCCTCGCCTGTCTTCTGGAAGCCAACTTTAACAAGAGACGAAGTCATAAGCGGTCACGTGACTTGTGTGGTGATGTGTTGCGCAGTGTAATACAGCAGTGCGGTGATCTGCAGAGACTTTCCCATCGACCTAATACGCGTTAGTAATGGCTCGTACGTGATCTAAGCGCGGTTTGGTGAATGATGAACTCTAGTTTTGGACCACAGTGATGCAGACATGAAAGCGCAGTGAAGTGTATTTAGAGTGAATGACTGAACAATGTGAAAAGCGGTGCAAACTGTAGTGCGCGATAGTCTTTACTTTACCGCCGAGTACTGTTTATTTGAACTGTGTGGTTTTCTGTCACTTCTAGCCGGTTTATTTCTGGTTGATTTGTTTTAGAGTGATCGTTGTGTCCATGGGTCTGCATGTGGTGAAAAAAGGTTCATTAATGCACCAACTAATTTCGCATAGTTCTGGAACTTACTGTAAGGACATTGTTCTAGTGGACTGTTTTGCATGTATTTTTGTGTGTTCTCATTTTATAACGCTTTTCAACTTTTTCGCAACTTCACTGTCATACTGTTAGATTTAAAAAATTAGCTCTGATGTATAGGATTATTTTAGTGTGTGTGTAACAGTAGCGCCTTTGGATGTGGAGTGTGATTTTTTTTTCTTTTTGTCAACATCGAATCGGCTTTTTTCTAAAAGTATTTTTGGCCTAGTGCCTATTTTATTTATTTTGAATTGGTTTAAACCTGCGATAGCTTTGTTGGTGCGGGTTTTGTCCTCGAATTTTTTTTTTAGGTTTTTCTTTTAGTGTGTACATTAGAGGACAGGAAATAAATGGGATAAATGGGATAAATGGCGCCGAGAAATTTAGTATTCTGCACGTTTTGCGAGGTTATATATGGGCATGAACTTGGAATTGCCTTGTCACAGGCGCGTGCACGAGAAAACGCAAGTCGGCGCAGTGATAAAGGCAAACAAACAAACAAAAAACAGGGGAAATTCGGTAGAGGCACTTGCTTGCGTGTAGGAATGGGAAAGCGCTATAGTCCCGAGGGTGAAGTGTTCTCGAGCAATGTTTTTCATGTAATGTCAGAAACGGTTTAACCAGAGGCGTTATCGAGAACAGCCGCAGCCGAACAGCGTGCTTTCGCTTCGGTTAACTTAAAACACTGAAGCGTCGAGTTTAGGAACTTTTTGATTGTGTACGCCAGGAATTCCTTTAATCCTTCGCGTCGCGTCCACAATCTAAAAAAAAAAAAAAAAAAACACGCAGCAGACGAAAGCACTTCAGTGTCCCACATTATAAAAAAGCGACGCCAGTGGAGCGCTGAAAGTTCGGGTGAATCGAAACGCGAAAGGGTGATGAGAGCTACAGACAGAAGACAATTTATCGGCGCTCAACCGGAACTCGCAACCCCCGCTGGCTGGCCATCCTGTCGTAGTTTCGAAGCGTACAACCGTTTCGAGACATTTCGCGCGGATCTAACTGCGAGCGTGGCGGCGAACTCAACTCAAATGTGCCACCAATGGCAGCACTGCAAGCTGGAACAAAATTAGTTGGGGCAGCTCAAACGATTAGCGCTGCGGATGTCGCAGCAAAGCGGCAGGCTCGCTCTGAATCCCAATTTGGTACTCCAACCAATGCCGAAGGAGCCCCGGCTGTATCGCGGCTGTTCAGTCGTGACGGCGCTCACTCCGAAGCCGAAGAGGCTCATATTGGCCCGTTTAAAGCTACGAAGTTCATTCGCCTCCTCGCGACGACAGCGGCCGCTGTCAACAGCCATTATTTTTCGGCCGCTGGTCGTAGACCCAATCTCGACGGCGGGGAATTCAGAAATTCGAGTTTCAGTCGAACGGTTTAAACTTCAAAACGGAGAACAACCAGGGTACGTGTTCCGGGCATACAAAAACCAAGCCAGTCCGTTCACTAGCCATTAAATACACGCAGTACGACAAATGTTTTCAGCGCGGGTTGAATAATGTAAAAAAACTGTGGTCGATTCATCTGTCATAGGAATCGGCAAAACACGAAAGTGAAATGCGCAGCGAAATCTGCAGCTGAGCATGATTTGCGGGTCGGCGGCTGTCTTGTGGGTGTGCTTGGCGAGCGACGTCCTGCTGGCGAGTCGCTTCGGCAAAGGTGTACTGGCGTCAATTCCGTGACGGATATGACATCAGTGAAACCTTGGTGTATCCCGGTATAAAACACTGTCGTGTTAAATTATAAACCCTGAAAACGAACAACTCTAACTATAACGTACTCTTTATTACTAAAGGTTGCGTCCCCGCAAGAATACCCTGTGTGCAGGGGAGCACCCTTTACAGGAGGCTTGCTTCGTTGTACTGGCGTCACTTCCGTGACGGATATGAGGTCAGCGAAATCTTCGTCTATCCGGGAATAAAACACTTTCGTGTTAAAAAAAAATGAAAGCCGTAAACTTTGCAGACAGTTTCTCTGGAACGAGTAGCAACAGCGACGGATTTAGAGAAATGAGAAGGCGAGATGGAAATTGCAGATACGCCCACGAGGGAATTCCCGGATAAGCACTTAAGCCGCCCTGTTATGCATCAAACGCTTAATAGTTGGCTTCACGGTTACACTTATGCGCTGCTCGGGAGACACTTTTTCTAGGGCGAAATATAAGAAGTCTGGCATCGACGTATAAAGTCTCGAGGACCTCTCATTAAACACCTCCGTAACACCCTATGCCTCCCTCGAAGCGATATACACCGAGCATATTTAAATCGGCTTCAGTTCCTCACACAAATATATACTACATCTTTCAGAGGAAATATAGGAAGCCTAATATCAAAGTATGAAGGCCCCAGCGCGTATAATTAAATACATTCGAAGACCCCATGTAACCCTGAAAGCGATATGCCCAGTGTTTTTTTTTTTTAAGTCGCTTTCACTATTTTGCTAAAACGCAGTGTTGGGAGTAATTTATTTTTCAGGGCTAGTATGGGATGTCATATGAAGATACGAAAGCTCCCGGGCCTTTTATTAAGTACCTCCACAAGACCGCAGTAAATCGAGACCACTCAAAATCGGATTCACTGTGTATATTCATTCATTATTAAAACGACGTTTTTAGGGTATTATTAGCGGTCCTACAAGCTGAGGACGTAGCGTCTTTTACTAATACTACAAGCGGCGAAAGTAAGACACATCATTCATTACAAACGGAGAGGCGGGTTTTCTGGTTCGGTCCCCACAGAAAAATATAGGCACTCCAAAAAGTAGGCCAGGCAGTCACGTGGTCGACGGTGGGGTGAAGAAGTAAAAAAATAATAATGTGGATCACAGACAATCGAAGGGCATTTCGACAGCAATGGGCAGTCCGCCAAAAACGACCCTTTCAATGAAAGAAAAAAAAAACAGAAAAACAGTGGCGTAAGGGCTAACGAAGAGGGTTCAAAGGACGCCAGGAAAAGCCCCGACCCCGACCGGCACTTAACGCCCCTATTTGGAAAAGAACGCTGCCGAGAGTACAGCGGGGAAAGGTGGACGGCGGGACAGGCTCGGGCAGAGGAATGGCCATCCGGGCAGCGCGGACGCCGCACCCCCCGTTTTTAATTAGCGCAACGCATTCGCCAGGGGGCCGCCAGCCCGCCGGTCCGGCGAGAGCTGGATGTCGTTACAGAAAACGAGTTTTATCGGGCCGGGGCCCCGACCAGGGCGCGCGAAACACCCTCTTAATAAGGAATGCCGCGGGCACCTTAGGCATCCATTCCGCGCCACCTGACTGACCCCACGCCTCGCTTAGGTCTTCGCATAGCGACATTTGTTGTTAAACCTCAACCAAAATAAGAAGCGGAGTAGCACAACCTCCGGGTTATGACTCCTCGAGCAGGCTTTGTTACCTCGGAGGCGACGGGGAAGTGTAGGAAAGCAGCTTTACAAAGGCCGTGCGCGCAGACGCATCTAACTGGGGAAACGAGGACGCTTTTCCCAAAATCTCCCCCCGTGGGGACGGCGGGAATGAGATTAACGAGCCGGCAGAGATGGCGAAATAGGGAAATAGAAAAGCGAGCTGCGAAAAGCGGTAAATTAGTGAAAGGTGCGCAGAGGGGGGAGCTGCAGTTGCTCAGGTAGGGAAGGGGGGAGAGGGAGGGTCAGTGGACGGGTTCTCTGGCGCCGCCCGCGCGAACACACGCGAATGAACGCGCGTGCTTAATCAACGAGCAGCGCACGGGCAGCGCAGTGCGAGCCTTCACTCTTTGGTCGCATTTATCTTCCAGGCTGGAGACAAAAGTGTCCCGGTGTTTGGGAAACCATCTTCCCTAACTTCCAACCTGAATGGAAGCCCTACGCTGAACACAACATTGTTGCGTTGGCTACTTTTAGACAAACGACTAAGTTGAAAGCGAGGCGTAGAAACGAAGTAACAGATGCGCAAAGTAGCGCTGTTTGTATACGCGAGAAGTACGACCTGTTCCCGAATGCCGACGGTGTAAGCTGAGACAAGTCTGGAAAGCGGCAGAAAGCAAGATCACGTGGCGTCTGCTGAAAGTATACAACCTAGAAACACATCTTCGCGTAGCTCCACTAAAACGTCTAATCAACGAGTCGTTAAGCAACGTCGCCTCAACTTAACGATTCCCACAATCGTATTTCCGAAAGTGAATAATCTGCAACTGAACCTACGGTCTCGGAACTCCAACAAAGATCCCCTATAAGCCTCACCGGCCAATCCTTAAATGAGATTCCCCTTTGGAATAGCCGTTCGGGCTCGTTTAAACTGGCATCCCTTAAGCTTCTTCACCAGCTTATAGTGATACGAATTTATTAAACCACGCATTAAAATCTTAACCAAAGCACCAAGCGCGCAGCGCAGATCAAGACGCCAAAGATAAGGGAATCCGCTAGGAACGGCCAGGGCAAATTGCCACTGCGCGAGACGTGCCGGCGACGTGCACAGCCGCCCGCATTTCATTCCGGCTCCAAATTAGGGATTCCAAATGACGCCCGCACTCTCGATCCGAGTGCTTTCGGCGCGCGCAACTCGGCCGAATTGCCGGCCACAGCGAAGAGGGCTTCTCCGGGCATTTGTGTGCTTACGGACGGTACGGGAGGGCTTCGGGAAGGACAGAATTGGCGACGTGCCGGCCGAGATCGCATTCGGGACGAAGCTCCAACGTCGCGCCCGAGATTAGGGATTTGGGGACGGATGAAAAATAAAAAAATTAGGATCGCCTCTCGTGATTGGCTGGCAGGCGTGTGCATGCACGGGTTCGGGAAAACTTTTCCGCTTCTACTTCGCCTCGTTTCGGCACGGACGAGAATTCACAGATCCAAAAAGGGAAGAGACACGGCAGCGGTTTCAGGAACGGAAATGTATCCCTAATAAGTAAGGAGTCGACGGAGCACGTGACCGGGTACAATTACAGATGCGACGCCACCAGCGGGCCTAGATGAATGACTGCACATGTCGAAGGGGCCAGCAAGGCGGCACAGCGCGCTTCAGGCGTCAGGGATAGATGGGCAACGATGACGGGTCCGGAAGGAAGACGGCAGTTAGTCCAAGCAGGAGGGGGGGGGGGGGGGGGCGGAAAAAATGATGAGCGGGGAACGACACGGGTTCAAAGTAGTACACGTAGAATTCTCCCGTTCTACAGAGCGGTAATGAGCATTTGCGAGTTCCTCGTCAACCCTGAACGCCGTGAGAAGCAAAAAAAAAAGGAGGGTGAGGAAGAGGAGAGGCTGTACTTAACGAAAATTGCTTCCGGGAGGAGGACTCGCCAGGAAAGAGAAACGAAGTGGGGGGAAAAAAAGACACGTCAGGAAGCTCGAAAGGAAACATCTAGGTCGTTTCATCATGCGGAGAGGTTGTGAAATGCTTAGAGGAAGAAGCACCAAAACCTTGGCGATTCCGCGGGTCAAGTTATAAATCAGGCGGAGGCAATTTCCTTGTGGGAGGAGCCGGCAGGATCGAAGGAGCTGGAAGAGGGATGGCGACAAATAGAAGGCGACAGCCTGCGCTAATTACGCGTCGGAATGTGACTGGGAGGTCGAAAAGGAAGAGGCCGCCGAATGCAGGTGCCAGTAGCGTCGGCTGCCCGTTGGTGATGGCGACTACGTGTAGGCGTGAGACAGTGAGCGAACACGCGGAAAGCTTCACCGTCCTTTTCTAAAGAAAGACGAGAGCAGTGCGTCCAACATTTACAGAAAGTGCGTCCATTCGATCGTCCAGCCTTCAAAGCCCCAATTCGCAAAAGAAGAAACGCACCTACGAATGATCTAAATCTGCACCAATAGTACGTGGCTTATGAAATAAAGGTGTACTACTGTACTCCTTCATGACCGATCGTTGCATTGTCTTATCTATAACGGTTCCTTATTCGCCATTTTCAACGTTGAACCTCCTTATAACGAACACTGATATAGCGAATTACCGGTTATACGAGCTTTGGTTGGTCAAGCTTCATTTCAATGACACTTATTCTTTTATAACGAAATTGGAAACTGTGAGAGCCGCGCACACTATCGGATATAACGAAAAGATATTTCAACAGTAGGCTGTGAAGCTATTTGGAAAAACTCCGGGCGCGTCCAAAACTGCAGGAGTGACAAGGTGGCTGTGTTCGTGGACACTGTGGAAAACTTCATCCTGCTGAGTGCTGTGACTAGCCACCACACAAAGATTACATCTTTCCTCGAAAAAATAGGAACGCAGGCCTGTTTTCTCAAATGAGCTTTGTTCTGTTGTAATTGCCCGTTTCGTGTCCTGGTTCATTGAGCTTGAAACGCTGCAGAGAAAGATAAGGGTTACATCGTTTATAGTACGTTCGAAGATTGAAATAATGCGTTTTTGTATAAAGCATTTTTGCGGAAGCCCCATTACCGGTTGGTTTGAACCAATTGTTATCTGTACTGTTACAACGAATATCGGATATAACGAACTGAATTACTGTACCGATATCACTATGTTATAATGAGGTTTGACTGCAACCGTCTTAACCCATGGAGGTCCGGTTTGACGCACGCGCCGTGTGCCATGCAGAGATCCTGTCAGAGCTTTTCGGTCGACCAACCTGTCTATGGATATGCGTTGGCTTGACAGGACGCCACCAGTCCCACTAAGAATTAAACTTTCGCTTTAAAACGGGACGGACGGAACGAATACACTCCCCTCCGTCGCTCGTCGCTCCTACGACTCGAACGAATTACTCGCACAGAAACAACATCGGAGCCACACAGCTAGTCGAACGAGGTCGACTCCGTTAACCAGCCGACGTTCGCGCCTGGACGAGGCGCGCCGGAAGCGTCCGTAGGCTGCCGGAAATTGTGCCAAACCACACTTCCATATCCCTCTCCAATCTCGTCTTCCAGGTTAAACGGCCTGTTGTAAAAAGAAAGTTCCTACGAAAAACCTCGCCGCGAGCAAACGACGGAAATCCTCATTTCCTTCGGTACCGCTGATATTGAGCTGACCTAAGCGGACGGCAGCCCTGGGAGAGTTTGACGCGCATACGGCTACACGCACGCACACACGATCAAGGGCAACGACGGCCCTCTCCCTAATTAAAAACTGCGCAACGACGTACCCTGTTCCGCTCTGACGGCTCACCACCATCACGTTGACATCGGCTGTCCCGGGATTTATTACCACTCAAGAAACGTGCCGGCAGGTCACCGCATATTACGTTCTCGCTTAGGGAAATATCGATAGTCTTGTAAGCGGTTAGCGAAACCCGAAAGGCTCGCGTGTGCTGATTCAGCGCTGCCTGCCGAGAGAAAATGCGCGTAATTCTGGTTGCAATTACTCTCACAAAATTTGAGAACACAGGCCCAAGTGTGCGCTTCTCAACGCTGGTAAATGAGTAATGAGAGGGGAGGTAATATAGAATACTGGCTACTAAGTAGTTTAGGGGCTATAAGATCATTTCTGTTTTAATTACATCCCCGATACAGTGTGCAGAACGTAAGCTCAAGCAAATCAATCAAATCAATCAGTAAAGTTTATTTACGTGCCCAGGAACAGCCAGTGGCCTTAGTGCTGTCGCACGGACATAATAATAATAATAATAATAATAATAATAATAATAATAATAATAATAATAATAATAATAATAATAATAATAATAATAATCAATCAATCAATCAATCATTTATTTGCGTGCCCAGGAACAGCCGGGAGGGCCTTTGTGCTGGCGCACGGAAACAGAAACACACGAAACATAATGTACACATCTTTGAAATACAAAATAAAATACAAAATACAAAAAAAACGAAAGGATAGCTTATGTTGAAGTTACGGAATGAAAGTCATTTAAGTGCATGAACTCAAGGATAAAAGACAAATGCAGAATAAGAAAAGTTGGCAGTTACGCCAATACAAACTCACAGACATGTTTGCGAAACAGAGTAGGACAATCATTAAATATATCAAGGTAATCCGAGTACCGATTGTACGTGCATTGCAGTCGGCACACAGGGCACAAGACACGCAGACAATTGGAGTTGCAAAAGGTATCATGTTTCCTGGTCCACTTATGCGGCACATAAAGACGAACATGTTGTAGCAGCTCACCACAAGACACTATGCCGTGCATAATTTTAAAGAGGAAGAGAATATCAGCCTTGTTCCGCCTGGAAGTTAAGCATGATAGCGTCAATGAAGAGGGCGATCCAGGGTTATAATTACTACTATCGCCAAAGCGATCGTTGAAGATAGATATGAACTTATTTTGGACTCTTTCTACAAGCTTACGGTTTGTTTTACTCGTGCTGTTCCAGACAACAGATGCATATTCAAGCTGAGGACGACATATAGTTGTGTAGAGCTTGAGAAGAGAAATCGGCTCCTTGAACTCCTTGGACACGCGACAGACAACGCCAAGCGATCGAAGAGCTCTACGAGTAATTACCTGAATATGTGGAGAGAAGCTCAGTTTACTGTCGAAAGTGACGCCTAGGTCATTAACCTCTACCACACGTGGGAGTAATTCACCGTTGATGTTATAGGGAAACAAGATGTTGTAAGTCTTTCTTGTGTATGTCATTACCTTAGTTTTAGATGTATTAATGAAGAGTTTGTTGCATGAGCACCAATGCGAGAAGGACGAGATTGCTCTCTGGAGAGCGGAACAGCTGGCAGAGTTGGAAACAGATTTAAATATTTTTACATCATCGGCATATAAAAGAAAATTACAATCATTAAATATTGTCGCGACATCATTTATAAAGATTGAGAAGAGAAGTGGCCCGAGAACTGAGCCCTGAGGGACACCACTGGTGACCTCATAGGAAAGAGAAGACTGTCCATTTACATGCACGAAACATGACCTATCACATAGATAATTGCATATAAGAGATATCAGGGATGGTTGTATATCAAGCTCAGATAGTTTTTTGGCTAAGAGCTCGTGGCAGACGACATCAAAAGCCTTGCTTAAATCAAAGTAGACTACATCAAGTTGACCTCTCCCTTGCACAGCTTCCGAAGCATGCAGCATGAAGTTGACGAGATTAGTGGTGGTCGATCTCCCAGCGAGAAAGCCGTGTTGCTGAGGTAATAATATAGTTTTTACGCTGAAAGAGAGTACTGTATGTAGTACAGTCTCAAAGAGTTTTGAAGCAGCGCAGAGAATAGAAATCGGGCGGTAGTTTGTGGGGTCTAACTTTGACCCTGACTTAAATATAGGAACAACCCGCGCAGTCTTCCAACGAGTAGGGAACTTGCCGGTATTGAGTGACGTTCCGGTCGTTCGAAATACGTTCCGGTCGTTCGAGTGACGTTCCGGTCGTTCGAGTGACGTTCCGGTCGTTCGAAGTGACGTTCGAAATAATCGCGCCAAGACCGGAACAAGAAGATCCCCAAACGCCTTCAGTACCGCCGAAGGAATAATAATAATAATAATAATAACAAGAAGAAGAAGAAGAAGAAGAAGAAGAAGAAGAAGAAGAAGAAAAAGAAGAAGAAGAAGGAGGAGGAGGAGGAGGAGGAGGAGGAGGAGGAGGAGGAGGAGGAGGAGAAGAAGAAGAAGAAGAAGAAGAAGAAGAAGAAGAAGAAGAAGAAGAAGAAGAAGAAGAAGAAGAAGAAACATACTGTTCGTAGCCACCACAGAGAAATACAGTAATCAATACGACAGCCAAAACCAACAAGGGCTTGTAAGGGATGACCTGGCATTGTTGCGCATGACAACACAACAGCGACAGTAATACTAAAAATAATAGCGCGAACGAGACCTGAGCGAACTGGGCACGACTGCAGTGTGGGTAAGCCTTTACGCACGCGAATGGGTAAACGAGGATTTCTAAAAGACGGGGGTTAAGCAGGCGCGCACCTCCATCGCCGAGAAGGCAATCAATTGCGTTAGCCGGGAAGGAAGGGGGAAAAAAAGAAGTGGACGGCGAACGAACACGGACAATGAGCTCAAATCCGAACAAAGGTTCTGAATTTCATTGCGCTAAACAGAACAAAATAACGAAATAAAACCAAACTACGCCGCACTGCCGCCAACCCGCTCCTTCTCGGTCTGCTTTCTCTCTTCATTTCCCGGCTGAACGAAATGCTCGCTGCCCGGGAACTGCGCATTCCGCCAAAGGAATAAAAGACGCCCGCGTTGTTAGCCGCGCGCTGTTCTCAGCTCTTTTGTTCGGGCCAAACTTTTGGGCCGGGGGCGGCTTTCTATTATTCCATTTCGTCCGGGAAGACCCAATGGGGGAGAGGGTTCGGGCACGCGCCCTACGCCCTCCCTGCCCGGCACGCACTCGTTTCCCCCGGCGGGCGTATTGTTTAGAGATTGCCGAGGAACAAAAACGGGAAAGCATTTGGCGGGCCGCTTTGAATCGCACACCACCAACGATCGGCCAAGCAACAAAAGAGCGGCCATTCCAACTAATTTACAAAGAAACAGAAGGGAACGAACCTAAGGGGAGCGTGTTTAGAAACACCGTTTTCAAAAAAAGAAAAACTTCCAAGATTCCTACGATGTGAACAAAGGCATGATCATGCAGAAGCCACGTCCGCCGCAACGTGCGAACATTACGCAAGCCCGCTGTTAAATCGCAAGCGGGTGGGGTATAAGCGTGAGGTAGAAAAGGTGGAAGAAGAAGATTCTTCTTGTTCTTCTTCTTCTTTATCATTTACGTCACCCAGAAAATATCGGGACCCGTCCACCACAACGCGCATTCATCCCTTCACCGAGCGCGCTTCGTGTCGCCTGTTTTTGTCTGTTTTTCTCTCGCACGCTGGCTATTGCGAGACGAGCGTCGACGGAGCCGGGTTGAAGGAGCGGTTTAATTATTTTTAATGATGCTGTTCTACGATGCAGCCTCGCAGCTTCCTTAAATACCTTCCTTCTCGGGTGTTAGGGCAAAGAACCGAAGTTTGGGAAAGGAAGCCGTTAGTGCACACAAAACGAGGAACAAAGATACAAAGCTATCCGCTTGAGACGTCGATACGAGCGCCGCTTCCTTCCCCTGCTCCAATCCTGTTTCCCTTTTTTTTTTCTCCTTATTTTGTCGGGTGCCCATCACGTCTCAAGGGGCTGCCTGACGTGACGCAAGGAACAATTTGGCACCAGGGAATTCTGAAGAGAGACCTCTCCACCCCCTGCACGCTTTCTTCTTCAAGAGTTCGTGCTGCTCTTTTCCAAAGCAGATCGAGGAAAGACTGAAAAGACTGATTAAAAACAAGCAGGTTCGATCGACACCGGCGAAACGTTGAAGGGGCCATAAAAGCAAAATACGCATTTCATTCTACGAAAAGACTGCTCTGTCCCAGTGACAAATATATCGATTCGATACGCGTTGAGGTGTACCGTCGTCAACCCATACCCACAGCTTGGGGTACACCGAGACTGACGTTTCTTAGCACGTGGTTAGGCCTAACGTTAAGCCAACGCAACGTTCGGCCTAAACTTAGGCCTAACAATGGCGATAGGAGAAGGCTTTTATTTATACTACGGGAAAAAATAAGGAAAGGACACAAAGGGAAAGGGATGATGACGCTTCACGCCCCCGTCTGAAACAACACAAGCGTTGATGTCTGCGGCTCGAATGAACCCCACTGACAGCGGAACACAGCCGCAGACGTGTATTATACAACGCTTTACAAAACGACTTATCATGTCGCTAGTATGGCTGCGCCGCACATCTCGGACTGCGTTACCTCAGCGGCGTAAAAGGGTCATGAAGATAACATTTGGTTTATTAAAAAGGCCATCTTGTCCTCATAACAGTGATACCATTTTTTCACTAACTCCGAATTGATAACCGGCATATCTATAAAAAAAACATTTGAAGGAGCGGCGATTCCCCAGCCTCTTTCTGGCACTTTCTGTATGACGTCACGCAATTTTGTTTGTGTGATTGGAAGTTGCCAACCTAAGCCACCACCATAAAACATGACTGGGCAATAGTAGTGGGGCCCTCAAGTTTCGCTTGATCGTAGCACTGGAATCCCAGCCTGCAGTTATCACACTGACCAAGTGTATTTAGTGCCCGCCCGTATTACGTCACTCCTGCCAATATTACCTCAGGTTAGCGCCAAATTTGAAAGCTCTTCAATACTTTTCTTTTTTTTTCATTAATCAACGTCTTTCGTAGCTAGAATAGAGCTACGAAAACAAATGTTTCTAATTGAATGTTTCTAATTGAGCAACGTTGTGTTTTTTTCTTCGTGGCCGGAGAAAGCGAAAAGCTGGCGGCCCCTCCCCATTCGTCAGAGACCCGGCTGTTGTACCTCACATGCATTTGTGAACTTACCGCTGAAAGTTCTCCATGTCTGGCAGGCCAGTATTGCTTTGTCCGCAGGCTCGCATATCTTTCCCACAGTGGACCGTGTTCGCACGCGCTAGAACCGGCGGCAAGCGGCTTTTTTGCGAACTCGGGGTCTGAGATCCCCACATCCGGCGCGAACGCGCTTGAACTGGCGAGGAGAAGAGCGCGAGAGAGGTCACGCCACGAACGCTGGGTACAGTGTTCTCGAAGGTAGAGTTGGACGACGCCGAGCGCTCCTCACGATACGCACGCTAACTTGCGTTTGGTGTTTCAGAGGCAAAGCCCCTTAGGGTCTGGGGCTGCTGGCGTCTCTTGCCGTCGTCGTAATCGTCGCCTCACGTAGTCACGGTACTAAAACGCGGAAAACTCGTTTACGCCTCGCGCTAGAGAGTTTCCTGCTTCGAAGACGGGATACTTTTTACAGCAAAGATGTATACCTCTACCTTCGAACGGTTTCATCTCCGGTGGCAAAAACGCATACACTGCCTGCTTCGCCCCTCCCCAGGTTTCACGTTAGTTGAGATGGCCAGGGATTTTAAATGCGAATGCATTTCTTAGTCGGGGGTTGTCGTGCGTTGGCCGGCGTGCGCCTAGCAACAGCTGTGGCGCGCCTAGCAACCGGAGCACTTGGTAGCTCGGGCGGGAGTAGCGGAGGGCAAGGGGAGAGGAGGAGCGCACTCGGCGTGTGAGGGCGCTCGCATCGCGGAGCTCGGGCGGAGTAGCGGAGAGTGAGTGGAGAGGAGGAGCGCGCTCGGACGTGTGAGGGCGCTCGCATCGCGGAGCTCGGCGGAGAGAGCTCGCGCGCGGGGCGGGCGTGTTGCGCGGGTCTCCCTCTCCTCTCGTTGTACCTGACGGCCACAATCACCGCCTTGTGGTCGCTGAAGTGCACGGTCAAAGGGTCTTTGAGAAGCATACGCGCGGCACGCGAAACTATGCTGCGCGTATGCTTCTCAAAGACCCTTTGACCGTGCACTTCAGCGACCACAAGGCGGTGATTGTGGCCGTCAGGTAGAACGATAACACAAACAGGTGCTGATGAATGAATAAATGGTAACGTTCACACTGTCGTCTCTCTTCATTAAGTACGCCATTAATAATAATTACTCGCAGCGCACTCATCGGTGCACCCAATGCATTCGCATTTCCGCACGATCCCCTTCGGGGAGGTGGGGGGATTTTTTTTTACTTGATTTTTTTTTTCGAACGCCACCGGACAAGGCCCAAACCTAAACAGCTGTTGAAACAAACTCCGCTGGCGGATAAGAACATGACACAACACGGACAAAGCCCCAACGTGCTTATTGCGCATTGAAGCTTCGTCGCAGGTCCGCCATCACATTCTTGGAGGCGACAACGACGAAGGGTGAGAACGGGCGACCAGGCAAATTGGGAAGCAGCGTCGTACCATACGGGACGCGTCACGCCCTCGCCTTCGCTTTGCCACCGCCCCTGGTTTTTATTCTCGGCATCGCGATAGTTGGCAGAGAGCGATCACGGTTCTCGCCCAACACCCCAGGGCGGTTCCGGGAAAATTGTTCGCCGGTGCGGCCCACAAAGATGGAAGAGCCGGGACGCCGCACGGGGACAAAACAACAAACGAAAAAAAGGCCCAACAATTGTTTCTAGCGGCGAAACTAAATGGAAAAAACAAGGAAGAGGGGGGAAAGTTTCGGGGCAAGAAGGAAGAGACAGGGAAGAACGAGGAAGATGAAAGCGGAGCACGCGCGCGGCCGCTTCCCCGCTTCGTAAATCAGCCGATCAATGAATGCGACGACAAGCGGCCGCTTATAAGCGGCGTCATCTCGTTCTTCCCCCGCGCCCACCCGGCGGTGGCTCGCTGCTCAGCCCCAAAGGCGTCCAATTAACGGTGCCCCCCGTGAAGGGACGTCAGCGCGGCGGTCGTGGCGGTGGCCGCTTTTCACGCACTTGCGGCATTTCGCTCGACCCGGCGCCGCACCGCAGCCTCTTCCAGTCCCGACAGAGGACGAGAAGGTTCGCGCACACGTGCGTGCGTGTCGGAAACGGGAGGATGGGGATGAAGAGGATGGATGGAGAGTTCGGTAAGGCCGCTGTTGAGAACAGCCCGCTGAGTCGGAGAAGGCTAGAATAATCGAGAAAAGCGCGGGCAATTGAGAGAGAGAGAGAGATAGAGAGAGAGATCAGAGAGGAAGGAATGCGGAGGAGGGAACCAGCCGCGTGTTATATATGCCCGACTGGGCGGAACAACGAAGCCTGCAGTCGAGAGCGCGCGCCAATTAAGGCGCGTGGCACTTTTGGCTTTATTAGTTGCGTCCCTGCATCTTTACCAGCGGAGGCGCCGGGAGACCGGGCCAGCAGCGTCGACCGGGTCGCCGGGCGGGTTCAGGGCCTAGATCTTGAATTGCGAAAAAGTGCACAGCCGCGGCGCGCGGCTCCTCGCTTCGTTGCATGCGCTTAACGTGCAGTGTGCTGGGTCGTGCATTTTGCCCGCGTAGGCGTGTTGATGAACGAGGAACACGGCGTTCGAGGAACCTTAAATATGAACGAAAGGACGCCCCGAGACAAAATAGAAACCAAGGCAAAGGAGAGCGCGCAACTCTAGTTTCAACCTGGGGCGTCGAACATGGCGTTGCGCACAAGGCTCGGAACCGCTTCGCGGGCGACTCACGCTATGGAAAAAGCTGGCCTAAGGCGCGTAGTTTGAACTCCAGTACAGGAAAATATTTTGATACGAGTGGCGCCACTCTCAGCGCTGTCAAAGTCGAAGTCGAAGAAGAAGTTTGTTGAAGTGCATAAGACAAGTATTACAAAGGTAAAAATATTAACAGACGAAAGTCCCGAAGTAGACAACTGGGACGCTTCAACGACATAAGTCTTCATCGTCAGAAATTTAGTCGCTCCCACACCATCATCTTCTCAGCTCACTGTTTAGGAACCCTCTGCAACCTTTTAAAGCGAAAGCTTTCTTAGTGGGACCATTGGCGTCCTGTCAAAAACCAATGCATTTCCCCACACACCAGTTAGTCGACCGAGAAGCTCTGGTAACATCTCTGGACACACGACGCGTGCGTCAAACAGGGCTTCCATTGTGTCAAAAAACGGTTACTTGAAAATCGCGAAAAAGGAAAGGTTCCAGGAAAACGCACCCAAAATAAAGAGGGAATAAAAAAGCATACATTTATCTCACAAACCATGTATCGGTATACACTTCGATCGTTCGCAGATGGGCTTACTTAGTGCACGAAAAATCGTCGCATAGGTTCGATCTCTGTTTGCGATTTGGGTCTTCGGTGGTTTCACGATCGACTGGACGCAATTTTTGCGCAGCTTTGATGCGAGAAACCTTTCGCCTTTCTATCAGCTCTCTGTAGGAAAAGGTGGCGAAGTTTTATTTTCACTACCACAGCTCGCCTTGAGTGCTGTATTTATTTGGCTGCCACCGCACGCCCACCTCCAATCGCGCAATTTTTCCTCTTTCACAGTACTACTACGGAGCAACCACAGCGCAGGTCATGCCCCAACGAGGACCCTCAGATGCAACCTTGGCGCAGAACACAAGAGCCTTGACAGGGAGATTTGCTTTTGGTGATGTCGTAGGACCAAAACCGCACCCAATTCGACTAGTATATATATCCTAACATCTTTAAATGGAATTCCTAAAACAAGAAAATGGAAGTGGAACACAACAAAAAGACATCTCCCTCCACTTCTGAGGACGACATCAAAATAACTTTACCCCACCCCCGCTTTCCTTAAAAAAATTAACAAAAAAACCAGGAACCACGCGAGATCTATCTTCACAAAACTTGTTGAGCTACTTGGTCCATTACTTAATGTGAAAAGTATCAAGCAGCTGAACAAGCGGGGACGGAGACAGAAACACACGACATAGAATGGGGCCCGTACATTGGAGATGCAATTAGTTTCGAAAGCGCAAGAATCGACGGTATTTCCTCTGGAGGGACGCACGACATCCTCCACCCGCAAGAATAAAAAAAATTCCAAAAAGAAGCAGTTTCTAGAGAATCGGCGTTCGGCTACAGCAGGCTTGTCGAGCTCTACCGGCGAAACGAGGCCAGCAGGTTCCGCTGTCAGCGTTAACGGGGCAAGCAAGGCAGCAGCCAGAGCCCGTGGGGACGGCTCACGTCTAATTGGCAGGCTTGGCGAAAACGCGCCTCTAATGAGCCTTCGCCGGCACCCAAGGGCCGCGTTAATTTATCAGCCTATTCATTGGGACTCTCCGTCTCATTTTCTCGGCAAGGCATCGCTAGCACGCATCGCTCGCGAGGGACCGCCATTTTATCCCGTGCGTGCGTGCGTGCGTGCGTTGCGCTCACTAACGCCCAAGCGTTCACTCAGATCTGTCCAGGTTTTAACCACAGCGAGTTTGGAGAGAAGGAATCGAAGGGACGGCAGGAGTCCAATCATTCTCTCCTGCATACGCGAGATCAAGAGGGCGCCCGCATTGCCATTGGCCAGATTTGAAAGCGAACACGGTTTACACGCATTTTTAAAACAGATATTGTGTTGTATATATATATATATATATATATATATATATATATATATATATATATATATATATATATATATATATATATATATATATATATATATATATATATATATATATATATATATATATATATATATATATATATATACAGCGTTCCAATGTTCCTGTGGCTACCTCGCGTGATCACGAACCAGACAAGCCACACCAATTCCCCGAATAATAAAAAGAAAACGGGTGCAACATCGTAGAGAGTATACCTATGACATGAAAATGCACATGTAAATGGGAAGAGCGGTGACGGCGGCAGCGAAACCTGATAACCTGATGAAGAATAGGAAAAAAAAACGAAACAAGAAGCCTCGTTGTCCCAGAATTTCTGAAAATTGCGGCCCATATTCGAGAGGAGATTTAAAAAAAGGGCTGCTGTCGAATACATGGGGCAGAAAATTACTCCCGCGTGGCGGATTCGATTAAAGACGAGGTCGGCGTCCCGAAAGAAGAGATGACGCGGTGAGAAAAGCGAGCGGACGGCAGGGCGGGCGTTCCAGTGATTGATTGCTTTGTAGGCCGCGAAATTTGAAACAAGAGCATGCCACAGAGGAAATGTCTTTTCGCGAGAGTGCGTAGAAAAAAAAAATTAAAACCCGAGATATTCCAACCTGCATACGTAACGAAGCCTCACAAGCGCAAGCCTAGCTTGCGCCGACAACGGCCCCAAGGAGGTTCACGGATGGAAAGAAAAAAAAAGATTATTGCTCGATCAAGACGCATTTGAGCTTAAGATTACTTCAACATCTCAAATAAAATAACACGAACTTACGCACCATCCCTTCGGGACAAGGGACGCCCACGCTACTAACCCTTGTCACCGCAAGATTACAGTCGCTTCTTTAGGTGATTCTCTAATATGCTTCTTTGGACCCGTCTTTTAGCCTCTTCGCGCTGAAACACGGGCCCCAGAGTAAGGGTTTCCGCAAAATGTCGCTCCGCGGCCGCATTCAGGTTTTGCTTTTGTTATTTCTCATAGCCTTCTCATAGCCTTGGGGACACATTATTTGCGCTCACAAATTGCCGCCACCAATGGTGGCGGCCACAAGGCGCGAAAATCACAAGACAAAACTACGGGTTCACACCTGACAGTAGCAACGACAAAAAAGAGCACATCGCAGAAACCGTTGCTTGCATTTTTTAGGTTATCTAGCGGTTTAGAATTCCTGCTGCCCTGACGCTGAATAAGCGTGGTGATAATAAAACGAATATTTTCTTTATTCCACACTTTCAATCGAAACCAAATCGCTACAGCACAGAGAAATGTGAGGCGATTCCAATTTAAGTAAACTAAACAAACACCCGAATGCAATGACGTACAAACCTTGTCCCAGAGGGCGCACGTGACATCTACGTTTTTATCCGATCACTCTTAACAAAAAGGCTAGTAAGGAGGTAGTGACGGGTTGTATTTACTGACTCCTTACGAACTTTACTACCATGCAGAACGGTACGTAGGTCCTGCACTATGTACCCTAAATGCTATCGTTACTAGTCTAAACCATCCACTTCGTAACTGCTGCTTCTGTGATACTAACATTCATTGATAGTAACAAAATTATGAGTTTATTGAAGATAATAACTACTACTGCTTTATAATACCATAATCAAAAAATAATAATATTTGATTTTTGCGACAAGCCCACTGACTCTATCAAAGGACTTTCCGCTGCTGCTATAAAAGCAAGAAGAGGAAATGTATTTCTCAGGTAACTAAGTTACGCTCCCATAAGGGCTCCCATAATGCATACACGTGATTGACATGTCAAAAATACAAAGAAACGGTGCCCATCTCACTGTCTTCCTCTAATGGGGATGTTAGACGCACTCCTACCCCATTTCCCTTGAAACACAAGAGCGTCTGGGGAACTGAAGCGCCATCTTTGAGTCGTTTCCGGGAACCGGCACGGCAACTTCATCACAGTCGACGCAAACCTTTGTTCATTGTTTCGCTCCGTCGAAAGGAAAAGTAGCGGTACCAAGACGCGTCCTTGCAGCACGCCACACAAACGGAGCGGCTACAAAGTCGTAAACGCACCTCCCGCGTCGTCGCATGCGAAGACGACGACGAAAGACTCGCGTTGTTTCCACCTGCTGCGCCCATTTATCACCATCGCCCCGCAACCATCTCGCCGGGTCGCGAAATCGAAGCAGCGGAAGCGGAAAGACACGCAGCGCGGATCGCGGCAGGAGGCAAATATTTTTTTTTTTTTTCGCCCCCAACGAGGAACGGGAAACGGCGTAGCTTCCATACACACGCTCGGCTTGCTCTATACGTCCGCCGAGCCGTTCACTTCCGCATTTTGTTTCCGCGTCCCTATTTGCTGTCACTGCTCCCGCGCTGCACACTGAACGCGCATCTATCAAAAGTAAGAGCGTCGAACTACGAGCAATGAAAGAAAGGGCCGAAGATTTGCCGTACTCACCCCCCTCCCTCCTTCCTTAAATAAGCGTGATTTTTTCCCCCTTTTCCGGGAGGACAGGCAAATCCGGTGCAACAAAGGACTCGCAGCGCACACAAGAAAACCCAGGGGATCGAGATGATGGAACACAGGCTATTTTTCAACCCCCCCCCCCCCCCCCCCCCGCCTTCGTTTTTTCCTATCTCCCCCTCCGCATCTTTCTCCAAGAAACGACACTTTCTTTTTCGATACGCTCGCAAGCTTTCAACCTTTCCCGGTAAGCCGTATGCTAGCTGCATTTGCACGCCACCTGGTGTTCCCGTCGGCGAGAAATTCTCTCCAGGACGTCGCAACTTTTTTTTTTTCTTTTCGTTCGCTTTCTTTCTCTTGGACGCGCGTTGAGAATCGTGTTCCGCACTCTTGTTACAGCCCGGATGATAGAGGGCAGCGCAGGTGGTCAGGCGTGCGGATCCGAACCGGAGTTCCCGGGGAGAGTAGATTACGCGGTCGATATCGAGCAGCGTACACGGCCGGCCCGGACGCCTGCGCATTATCCGGGAAAATAGCAGTGCACCCACGCCTCTCGCCCCCCCCCCTCTACACAATCTCTTTCTTGCTTAAGCTTTTTTTAACTCTTGTAGTTTTACCCGTGGGTCGTTAAAACGCCGGATCTCGAAATATAATACGTGGCGGCGTCAAAACCATTCAAGGAAAAGGCGGTAGGCATTAGGGCAACAATAAAGTAGATCGGCTGAATTATTTTAATCTTACCAGAAAACAAAGCCTAGCCCTTAAAGCCCTGCTTATATTTCTTGACTCCTCTGTGGATTCTCGGCGCTAGGTTGCGACAAAAGTTAACAGACTGCGAAATAATGTTTCACTTTTTTATGGACAATAACTTATGCGGTGAAAACTGGACTGTAATCATTTGATTCACCACTCCGTTGTATGTGAGACGTTCATTGGTTTTAACTGCTTGTACATAGTTTATTTGACGATTTCATTGCCATTTCCCATACCTTCCATATTCATTCCTTTCTCGTTGAATGGGGACTGAAAGAACAGGCATTTAGGGATGCCATGGAGGGCATAGCAAAAGTAGTGCGTCGTGTTTTCAGCATGAAAATCGAAATTTTCAAATGTTTGAAAGAAAGGAAGTGGAGAAATACGTGTCCCTGTTGGCACTCGAGCCGACAAAACCTTCAGTTTACGCATCTGCTGCTTTACTAGCTCGGATCCACGTCCTGGGACATAGCCACTCCGATAACCCGGGGTGAAGGGGACCTTCCTTTTGACCCACGGGCCATGACTGGAACGTGCAAGGCTTATCAGGATAGCCGACTTTTAGGCCGCCTTACCCGTCATTGCTTATGCTTTGACTTAACGCCTTGTCATGCAACCTGCAATCCGGGATCCAGCCCGGGCCACATGCATTTTTCCGCTTCCTTCTTTTCAAACATATTAAACTTTATTATATTCCCAAATGGAAAACTTACAAGCTACTTTCCGCGTGCCCTCGCCGACATTCTTCACTGATGACTTTCCTTTCTGCATTCACTAACGAGGCCTCCAGTCCTCCTACATCATCAAATCAGCAATGCCGAAGGCGACGATGGTTATGACGGAAAGCATGAAAGGAGGGGTACTAAACAAAAAGGCGTTCGCGAAACCAAACCCCTCTTTAGGCACCAGGAAGAAAGCGACGCCTGTAAACATCAACAAAAAGGCGGTTCTCCTTCACGCGTCATCGCCACACGAAGCAAGGAACCAAAATCGGCATCTTAAAAGAAAACAAAAGTATTCCCAAAGATACTCGCCCCAGAAACCACTCAATGATCTCGGCTCCCGAAAAAGGTATCAGCCCGGCGGCCCAGCTGCGACTTCGCCCGAGGAATCGTAAGCTACGATTTCCATCCCGCAGCGCCAGCCGGCCGAGAAAGGGGGAATCCAACGGGAAACAGGAAAGGGTGGGGGGGACGCTGCTCCCTTGCCGCACAGCCGGCGTTGCGCACAAAGGAAAATAACCCGCCGGCAACAAATCACCCCGCGATTAAATCAAAGGTGGCGCACGGCTGCAACGACAGACTCTTTCCGCCCCCCCTCAACGCGCCCGAAGAAAACGAGGAGAGTTAACCCGACGGGCAGTAGTCACCGCTGACAGAAAAAGGCCCCCCAGGTTACACTTTATCCCGCGAAACCTCGTTACCGTCATTTCATTCTGCGAACCGTGACGCTTTCTCGCTACGAAGTCCAGCGACAGGGAGCTCCAGCGACGCGGCAGCAGTAGCTTCACTTTTTTTTACACTGAGGACAAGACGGCGAACACCCGGGCTTCCTCGCACCCCTCGACGGCGGACGAAGACGACACCCGCTGCTTCAAATTCAAAACTTCTCTCGCTTCCCGCCTTCACTGGGAAGAGGTTTTCTTCTTTCAGCAACGAGTCGGCGGACGGCGGAATGAAAGCGAAAGAGCGCCGAATTTGAGGATATGGAAAGACAAAAGGGACAACCCCTCGTTGGAGAGCAGCTAGAATTCCAGGTTGCCTCTTTCGTTTTCCTTCTACGTTTTTGGAGACAGCGCTCTCTCGGCTAACAAAAAACGCCGTAAGTAGGGGCGCTGTGCGCGATAGACGCAGAAGGATCTCCTAAAACACGGGCGGGTGGGGGAAAAAAAACGGAAGATGAAAGGACACAGTTGAGAGTGCGCAGGGAAAGCTGAAAGAGCTGCGTCGGAGCCCGCGCGCCTAAACAAAAACTGACGTGACCAGTATAATACGCCGAGGAGAACGGGACTTTCCGCTTGGGGCGGAGAGAGAGGAAAACGAAACGGAAAAGGAGCTGCTTCGACCCAAGAGAGCGTCCGTCAAGCGATAAGGCGTCTCTTCTTTCTATTTTTTCCCCTCCCTTTCGCCGCTGGAAAGGCCAGAACACTTTCGAGCGAAGGGCTCGGAACACAGAGGTGAAAGATTGCAGTCACACGCGATCGACAAGAAGGCACAGCGTCCGTGGAGAGACGCGCCGAATAATACGGCGGATCTCTTCGCGTTCCTTTTTTGCCCGCTTCCAGTGTTATGACACAGAGTTCCACTGGGTAAACAATGGAAGGATCAATGGGGAAAAAAAAAAAGGGGGGGGGGGGGGGGGGCGAAAGCTTTGGCTCTGCTCATCTAGCTGCTTGCCGATCTATCGACCGCTCTTTTATTGGCTTCATTTCACAAAATTTCCGCCCCCGCTTTCGATTTATTATTTTACATTTATAAAAGCGAATTCAAGAAAGAACTAAGCCATCGCGTAAGAAGCGCCCTTTCTTTATAAACTTTCGTTGATTGATTGAAGAGTCGATACCACGGAGTCCAAAACGAAGTGGACGCCATGCTTCCGCGGAGAACTACAACAAACGCCGGCGCGACGTTACAGCGGACAGGAGAGCCAGCAGCAAGTAAAACGCGCATCTCCGATCTATCGCGGGATTCCAACGTTTTACGCCTCGTGCTGGCCTTCTTCACCACGGCACCTCACGACGACTCAAAGTTACGGGAGCGCCGGCATCTCCGGTGATGGATCATTCTCCAAATCACATTCAACCACCTCAAAGCAACGACCGCAATACCTACACACGAGCAGTCGACTATCTGGTTCGAACACTAGGCACTTTTAACACGAAGGACTTTTATTCCCGGATACACCTAGATTTCTGCCATTGCAACGAAGAAAATTTAAGCGGCCTGTAAAGGGTGCACCCCTGCACACATCGTCTTCTTGCGGGAAAGCAACCTTTAGAACTAAAAACTACGTTAAACTTGTGGTTGTTCGTTTTCAAATTTTATATTTTAACACGAAAGTGTTTTAATTTCACTGACGTCATGTCCGTCACGCAAATTACGCCAGTACGCCTTTGCCGCAGCGACCCGCCAGCAGGACGTCGCTTGCAAAGCACACCCACAAGACAGCCGCCGACCCACAAATCACCCTAAGCCACAGATTTCGCTGCACATTTCACTTTCGTGTTTTAGCGATTCCTATGACAGAGGAATCGACCACATTCTTTTTCCTTCCCCTCTCGACTCCCCCTAAACACCATTGTGAGTGCGAAACTGGCGAAATACGCACGGAAGACGAACGCGCACGCCTGAGCCGGCGTGTTTCCGCGGTCCTTAGACCAGGCGGGACTCCAAACAAAATACGGCCAACCCCCATTGCAACAAAATCGCTTCATCTGAAATATTCAAACTATCTAATGTTACCCATTTCATTGCACTGACAACAAATCATCTCGTATTTTGATGAAGCATCGCTTATAACGAAGCCAGTTTTGTGCACCGAGAGGACTTCACGGCTTCGCTGTATCGGCGTTTTGGGTTTTATTATTTCGAGCAAATATTATTGCAGTATTATGTATTTTTGTTAATGTGGCATTCGTATACCAATTTTTGAATGATTGGAGTTGTATTCCTTGTTTTTTTAGTGTTCCTGCTTCTTAGCGTAATACTTTTTTTTTGCATTCATCGTTCTGAGTTTTATGCTGAGTATTTATTCGCTGACATTGCATTTTAGTGCTGCTTGATAGTATTTATTTATTTACTTATTTATGAAATTTTATAATCATCATGGAGGGTCCCGCCTACGGTTCTTCCCTTGGGACCTCCCAGTGCCTCTGTACCCATTCACGTTTCATGATCACGCTGTGTCAATAAAATTCAAAATTCGATTAAATGCAAATAAACTCCACGATCTGCCAACAATAAACTCCTTCAACAAAACGGTGAGCGCTAACCCCATTTCTGGGATTCCGCCAGTCCGTGTACCAATTCGGCCGACACACACACGACGACGATGTCGGACGAAAAAGAATCGCGACCGAGAGACACAGTATCGACCTCGAAACTGCGTCTTCGAGCGCTGGCTCGATGCCAGACGAGGTCACGTGACCAAGCAGCCGCTGGCTGCGTTGTTCTCCAGCGTTACTGTTGGCCCGTCTCTTTTAGGCCCAGCTGACGCCAAGGGCTACGGGAGGGGAGGGGGGGGGGAAACAACGTCGATAATGCGCTCGAGTATGCCTAACACGGCGCCGCTTTTGCAAGAATAACACGGCCCATTCGGAACTGGCCCGCTCCCAAAGGGCACGGCCGTTCTCTTGTTTACGCGTACGCTCTAGTTCCTCGGGAGACGGTCGTCTGCGAGACGAACCGTCAAATAAGGGGGGCTCCACACCGAGACGGTATGTGCGCAGTGACCGACACCGGAAAGGCAACCGCGCCTTCCCAAAAGGGGCTCGTTCCTCGCGGTTTTTAAAGCGAAAACTTTCTTAGGCATCCCGTCAAAAAACTATTCAGTTTACCCATAGACCGGTTGGCCGACCGAAAAGCTTCGATAAGATGCCTGGGCACACGGCGCGTGCGTCAAACCAGGCTTCCATTGTGTCAAAATGATTACTTGAAGATCGCGAAAAAGGAGCGGGTCTAGGTGAGACAGTAGACGAATCGATCAGGAAAGAGTTCAATAGTACGCCTTCGTGTTATAAACCACATTTAGATCGTTCTTACTTGAATAAAAATTAACGGTGGCGCTAAAAAGACGTGGACAAAGACAAGATACGACAGAATAAAGTGCGGAGCAAGAATGGAGCGCAGAATGCTACTGCGCTCCATATATATATATATATATATATATATATATAGAGAGAGAGAGAGAGAGAGAGAGAGACGATGTTTGCGCCACAACTTGCCGGCTCAAATTGAATCAGGTTTCGTCGCCAAGCTGAAAGAATAACCCCTCCAAGCTAAGTCACACTAGACATCTCAATGTCGTACGCCAGGACAACTTTTCAAAAGGTGTCTCAGCATTTCGTCACAACCACCGTCACCGCCAGACAAGAACGGACGGCGGCATTTGCGGGCGCGCGACGTCTCGCTTTGGCTACAGCCCTGTCTTCTCCAATCGTTCCCCTACCGTCGCTGCACACCACGGTGCTGCGGACCAGGCGGACCTCAGGCGACCGCTGTATTCAACAGCAGCCCCATATCTCCTTCGAACCTCCTCAGCTTTCCTGGAAATACAGGAAATCTTCCCCGTCTATTTTTACTTCATCTGGGGCGACGAGCGTGTTCTTCGGGCGGGCATCAATGGGAGGGGGCTATTCTGCCGGTCCATTTAGCGTTTTCGTTACACGAATGGCGTCTCTTTCCGGCGCTTCCATCGCGAGAGAGGCCTCTTCCTCCTCAGACCGTCTTTTTACACGACACTTTCGCACAGCGCGTACGACGCTGGCGACGAAATGGGAAAGGTCATCCAAAAACGATACGGCCCTGCAGAGAGGGGCTCTCTGGCTCCCGCACGAACGGCCCAGATTACGTCGGAGCATCGTCGTCTCGCTTGACGGGGCAATCCCCGGACCGGACTTTATGGAGGGGGCCGATCGCTTAAACCGGGGCCTGCGGACTCCCGTTTCCAATGACCGGCGCGATCAAGGCCTCGCTCATGCCGTATTCTTTTGATGCATCACGAGAGGCAGTTGGCTGCTGCTACAACCATACCACTCTTGTTCCGCCTATGATCCCTTTCGTGCTTTGCCCGCGAAACCTGTGCGCAGACAAAAATCCTACGCCCGGAACGACCCTCTCTCTTTCTCACTCTTTCTTGGATAAAGACGTCTGTTAACACAACGTTCGGGCATTGCGCAAAAATGACGTCAAATTCAAATTCCTCTGCCTTAAGTTAACTCTCTCTCTCTCTCTCTCTCTCTCTCTCTCTCTCTCTCTCTCTCTCTCTCTCTCTCTCTCTCTCTCTCTCTCTCTCTCTCTCTCTCTCTCTCTCTCTCTCTCTCTCTCCAAGCGGCAAGGGCCGCTAACATGGTATAAACTTGCCACAGCTATCAGCGATGCCCAACAAACAGAACACGCAAAACATATCAGCGCTTTAGCAGGGGAGGATGAGTCGAAGGAAGAGAGGACCTTAATTCACCGTACTTAAATTTCATATTTTTTCTCCCGTTTCATTCACGCCAGCTAAAGAAAGACTGAGAAAGCAGGCGCAAGAATATATGAGTCCGCGATAATAACGTGCTTCGCCCGACGTCCTAATTCGTCCGAACTATACAGCACTTACGCCGAGAGCGGCTGCCTACCCACCTACCCACACACACAAAAAATGACAACCAACCCCCGTATACTTGAGCAGCGCAACTAACCTCCTGTAAACCATCCCGGCCCCTTGCAAAGAAAAATATCCAACTTCGAGTTCCCTCCGGGCTATCTAACGTTCAGGACCGACGGATTTCCGCGCACCACGTAACCTGGGCTGAGAAAGATACACGCGCGCATTCAAATACGAACGCGAAAACAAAATGAAAACGGCGGATATCGAATTATTTAGAGTGCCCTTTGAGGAGGAGGAGGAGAAGGAAAAAAAAAGAAAGCGATGGGCGCACATAGATAAAGAGAGACGATATTAAAACGCTTCAACTTTAAACTCGGCCCAAGAAACATCCAGGCTGCTCCCATGAGAAGGAACAGCGGGGAAACCGGCTGTTTTCATCAGGGAATTGCTCCAGCCGGAGATATCCGGGCTCTGTGATCCCGCAGCCAGTTCTTTAACCTTGTCGATCGTGGAGATCCTAACATCTGCGCCAGCTCAATCTGGCAAGACTCAAAATAAATTCTAGAATATCAAGAACAGGAGTGGATAAGCAAAGGGCCTCGTCCACTCATTTTCGTTTGTTGTTTTCGATACAGAGCTATTCATCAAGTTGCACACCGAAGTGCTTTCGTCTGAGTTACGGCTGCATCTGCGTACAGCGAAAGAGATACAAACCGAGAAAGAATTTGGGTTTTAAAACCGAGATTTCTTGTTCGAGAAGCCGCGTACCACTGAAGTTCTGTGCGAGCACCCGAGGAATGTTTCACCTCATAACGGGGCGCTTTTGCATACTGAAACACAAAATCCACCGGTAGTTTTAGTGTATTGTGCGCATAAACGTAAATATGAGTACGTAGTTAGGTCCGGAAAGATGCATTTCAGATATTCCTGATTCTGCCACGTTGTACTGTACATTGCCAGGAAAGGTCTTCATGAGCAATATACCAACCAGAAAACCGCGCCCCATCATCGCATTTGCAATACACCAACTCCGCCCGTCGACTGACCGTCCACTCGGAGGAGCGGGGGGAACTGGTTTCGGCGCCGTGCGCCGATATCCGGTTAAGTGTGGCGCAACAGACGCGTACCAGTGCATTTGCTCTACTCCAGAGTGCGTACCATCTAGGCGCGCTAACGCCGAGCTACGTTGACGCGCGAGTACGTCGTCGTTACGCACCAATGTCGTTGGGCCTTAACGTGGAGAGGGGTGAGAAATTATTTTCCATCTAATTTTTTTTTTACACGAAAGTGTTTTATTCCCGGATACACCAAGATTTCGCTGACGTCACATCCGTCACTGAAGTGACGCCAGTGCAACGAAGCAAGCGGACTGTAAGGGTGCACCGCTGCACACAGGGTCTTCTTGCGGGGAAACAACCTTTAGTACTAAAGAGTACGTTACACTTATAGTTGTTCGTTTTGTGGCTTTATATTTTAACACGAAAGTGTTTTATGTCGGCATACCCGAAGATTTCGCTGAGGTCATATCCGTCACGGAAAGGACGCCAGTACACCTTTGCCGAAGGGACCCGCCAGCAGGACGTCGCTCGCCAAGCACACCCACAAGACAGCCGCCGACCCGCAAATCACACTCAGCTGCAGATTTCTCTGCATATTTCACTTTCGTGTTTTACCGATTCCTACGACAGAGGAATCAACCCCAGTTTTTTGCTACCGGTGGCTGTCGCTAGCGACCCTGACGAGCATTGCTGTGGAGAAGAAAAAAAGAGAGAAACAAGACATTTTCCCCCTAGTATTCAAATATTTGAGAGATGGCACGCAGGTCCGTTCGGTGCTAGCTAACAGGTGCCGAGAAAATTACGCCCCCCAGCCACTCGGAGTGCAAAGCTGCGGGAGGTGGCGGCTGCCGTGCTTCCTCCTGCGTGCGAAGCGCGGGGGCGTCGTTGCCGGAAGGAAGAGGGGTAACAATGGGAAAAAGGGGAGCACGGCGGCACTCGCGGGGGTCCTTTGGCGGTGATCGATGAAGCGGCGGTGCTTCGCCAAAGTCCATATCGCCGGGCGAGCAGGCCGGGAAGCGGGGGGTGCGTGCCACGGGAGCAAAGCTCAGCCGGCAAGCAGTGAGCCGCTAATCGATGACGGATGGAGGACGCATCGATTGCATCGACCGGCACACGCCTCCCCAGGGGTGCTCCGGAGGCACGCCAGTGGCTGCGCGGCTTCCTTATTCGCCCCGCGCAACGTCTCAATGGGCGCCGACGCGCGCACCCCGATGGAGTACAAGGAGGAGGTCGTCCGTTCGACTCCCTCCCTTATTTCAGAACCTTGTGCGCAGTCACGAGTTTTTGTTGGCACGAGTCAGCCCAGAGCCACTATATGAGGTTTCAGAGTATCGGCACCCTTTTCTGTCACTGTTGTATGCCGCCGACAGCGGCCATTGGCCGATTCCCGTCACCTGACATTTGTTTACCCCGGAAGGCCCATGGGATCTGACATTTCGGTGCCTCTCTGTTGCCGAGCGCGCGCTCTTCGATACATCGTGATTGTCGGAGCGCAGTGGGGCTGTATGACACGCTGAGAGTGTTCTTTTAAGCCCCCAGACAGAGTAGTGATGCCGTGCTGCTCTGTACTAAGCTGCTTCAGCCGGCAGGAAGGTGGAAAACGCCTGCATCGCTTCCCGCTGGGAAAGAACGACAGTGGCCTGGCGCAACCTACAGCGACTTAGAAAGCGTCTCTAGCGTAACCTAGAGGCACTAAATAAGCTACGACAGCGTAACCGAGCCTGACCTTATCGCACCGGCGCGCTGCCTCTAAATCTTCGAAAAGTAAACACAGTTTTCGTAGTTGCCAAGCGGTGCCCGGACCAATTCCGCCCGCCAATGTCAGCCGCAATAGGGAGCATAAAGCTGGCCATCTTGGCGTCAGGCATCAAAATGGCTGCCGCTGTGAGTCAGTGTCGTTACTCTTAAGCGCAGCTTATTTAGCGGCCCTAAGTCAGCCTCTACGGTGACGGAATTGTGCCCTGTTCATTCCATCGCCGGCAGTGTGCAAACCCTTACAATCGAACTCGAGCATTTCCATACGGGCGTGTACTACAACTGCGAAGAACGGGGAAGTAAAAATGAGAAGTCACCCTTGCAGTCCCGTTGTCCGTCGACAGACAGCCAGATCAGTGCATGCACCGCCCCACCCACCTCCAAGACCCGCGCGTTCATCTTAACGCTAGAAACAGCGTACCTGAAAGGGAGGACGGAACGCGGATAGATGCGAGACACAATGGCTGCACTCCCTCTGCGCACGGTAAACATGCCTTGGCTGTGCGGGGAAATAATGCCAGTGTGGTGCTAAGTGCGGGCCCTATAGGCCGACCCTTCTTCCGGGACCGGTATGTTCCCGCCGATATTGAATGACGCCTAAGAGCAGGGCCGCCACCTCAGCAAACGCGTTTGCCGTAACCCTTCTTTGCGGCACATTTGCGCTCCATTAGCGAATACCTCGTGATTGGGAATTGCGACGCAAACAGTGTCCGGCACTACACGAAAGAGAGTACACGGCACAGACCACGATTCCTCGTCGCTTTTGCTTCGCCCCTAACCCCTCTCTGGTACAGATGAAAAAGAAAACATCCGCGAAGACTCCACGCTTCCCCCCCAAAACTTTATCTGCTTCGTTACGAAAAATGTGTCATGTGCGCGTTTGCCCGCAGCGCACAACTTTTTTTTTTCTTACAACTTTTTTCGTTACTGTCAGAAAATAATTTAGTCACTGTTAAAGGTTAAGCTTGTTCTTTGGATTCATTTATACTACATACTTGCACCCACTTTAATCCTGCGTTTCATCCGACGAGTTATGAAATGAAGGTACTGGAGCCGGTTTGCAAGACAGACCTAGAAGAACGGATAAAATTGCAATAGGCAACGCAGGTTTATTTTTGAAATGCTTCGTAAACACGCCACTTTTGACTTCAGCACGTGTTACAAGTGCGTCAAATTACAGCGAGCTCTTGTTACAACGACACAGCTTCGTTCCCATTCTCTCTTTTCAATGTCAAAGTCAAATTGATTTCGGTCTCGAAAGATACAAACAGATTATTATACAGACGAGGGTCCCGGAGCCCGTAGACAATAACCGGACCCTCGATGAGAACTACCAAACGTGACTATATAAAGCGGCAAAACAAAACAAACAAACATGACTACACCTAATCGAAAGACAGGTTCAAATAACAAAAGACGTAGTTTTCAGAATCAGAAAACACTGGGTTAAACGAAAGCACACAAATACATAAAATAGGAAACAATATTAAAATTAACTTCTACAATACAGTATAATTATATACAAGAACAAACGATATTACTAATAACCATCGATTCTAAGAGCGACTTTCTAACTTCATTACAACAAAAAATCCCTCAGGCACTTTTTAAAGCTTGTTAGGAAGCTTTTTCGAAGTTTTTCAAGTGTTCCAAGAGCAGATCAACTCCGTTTTTAACGAAGTATCGCTTAAAACGAAATCCAGTGCTCGCCTTGAAGTTTTTATAACCGCGAGGGTTTACTGAACATATTCCGATACAGTTGAACTTCAACGTAACAAAACTCTAATTTACAGCCTGCTGATTTAACGAACAAACCCGTACTTCCGTCGCAGTCGTTTCTACCATTAATACTGCCTCGGTTTTGCGAAGTTACCAGTTTAACGAAACAATTCGCGACCACTTCGCTAAATCGGAGTTCAGCTTAAACGCTGTCTGTGCAAAATGAAGTTCGAAGCAATACCTAACCAGTACGCCATAACATTTATGAGACAGAAACAAAGGCAGCGCGTACAAACGCATTCACAGAAGCATACCTGCCAGGTTCGCCGTGATGGCATTAGGGAGATCTGTCAGGGGAAGAGGGGGAATTAGAAGTAACACAATGGAATATTTTACATGCATTTTTTAACTTAGTTACAACAGAGCAGGTACCGAACTGTGTCGTCCAAACTACTAACAACCTACACCTCTAATCTTCAACATGGCTGACGCCGCTCTTTTCGGGAAGTGCTATGAATTACTGTCGAGGCTAACAATGTCCGCCTCTGCGACCCTTGGCCAAAAGAACGTGACCGAGGCGTTATCAGACATGGATGGTCGGAATAGGGTGCGACTTTTTTCCGCTCTGCTGAGCTGCCTCTCGCATTCAGCGCTGCTGCGGTACTGACCGGTTCAACTGCTGCGCACGGGCGACTACGCTTTTTAATCTCTTCGCTGATAACGATGTCAAGTAGAGTAGGATTGCATTGAATTGCCAGGTAGCTCCGGCGCAATGATGTCATACTTGGAGAAAGATTTTGCAAAACACGGGTAGTTTTCAGGAGATTTTTGTTTTGCTCGTGCAATCGCTCAAAACCATCAAAATTCGGGAGTCTCCCGGATAATTCGGGAAACCTGGCAGGTATGCCTGAGAAGCTCCGCTGCACCCACAATAACGTCCGGCGGCCCGGAAAATGAGATCTCATACATCCTTGCCGTGCAGCTAAAAATTCTCCACGGTAATTATGGGAAAAGAGCGGCCCGCTAGCGAACGCCGCTGCAGTCTAGAAATATTAAAAACCTGGGGAACGTGGCCTTCGCCAGTGAGCCCCGAGTTGCGACTCCACCAAGCCCCCCCAAAGCGCGGTACCTTTCTTCCCCACTCGACTAAAAACGGCATCCACTGTGTAGCGGGAAAAGTAACGAGGTATCACCGCACGACCCTCGGTAATAAAACGTCCAATCCAGAAAATGGATTGCACTATACACGAAAGGTTTCGAATACTCCGAGGCTTGCCTTCCAAGGAACCAATAAATCGCGCCCTTCATTGCTTGCGTATCTTCCTTTCCAGTTTCTTTCTTTTCTGCCGGCGTGCAGGGAATATATAATGCAGCAAGCTCCTTTCTACCACGAAACCCTGTTCTTCCCAAACTTTTCTTTTTTCAATTTCCACGTGAGCTCCGAGCTCTCCCCCTCCCTCTACACCGCACGAGAGAAGAGACCACCGCCAGCACAAATGAATTCCACCGGGAGCCTTTTCAAAAACCGCCGGCTCATCAGTATTATGGTCGCAACGCGCACACCGCTCGTATAAGCGCCGAGGATAGACGGCAAGCAGCAGGACTCTAAAGAAGACTGCGCCTATTGTCCTGGCAGACGACCCTCCAACAGAAAATCAAAATCGGAAATGAAATGTAAAAACAAAAACTCCGCGCATTGTCCGCTATACGAACACATAAAGCGCCCCCCCCCCCCCGTTCCCCCTACGTGCGTAGTAGGACGCGCCGAATGCTTTCGGATAAAGAAATTGCGTGGTCGCGGTAAGCAATTACAGCGAACCCTGTTTGCGACAATATATATATATATATATATATATATATATATATATATATATATATATATATATATATATATATATATATATATATATATATATATATATATATATATATATTGTCCAAAAAGAAATCCACGATGTGAGACCGCTGACGTACGACGAGTTGTACCGGAGAGGAAGCGACAGGGGAAAAAGCAACCAGCGGTGAAAATGACGAATAAGCCGAGTTGAAGTGGGAGGCGAGGAGGGGGCTAGTAGCGAGCGGGCGTGCACGATATCAAGGGACGACCAATGACAGCACCCGCCGCGCGCATTTGGAAACCATTATGGTTTCGAGAAGACGAGCGCGCAATTGATGGCCGTGCCGTGCGCCGCCGCCAATCTACATACGCGTGATTAGAAAATGGGGGGGACCGCTTTTGCTGGTTATCCTTTGATGCGGTTTGTACTAGAGCTGAGTTTTGTTTGTTTCTTTTCTGTTTGCGCGGAGCGATTGGCAACAAGACAGTCAGCGGTAACGATTAAAGCTGCGGAAAAGACGCCGCGAAAGAGGATTTCCATCACCCGATAATGAGATCGCGCTCAGGTAAACAACACCCCCCCCCCCCCCCCTCTTAAAAAGGGTTGGTGAACAAAAGTTGTCACGCCCTTAACTTTTCAAGCGCGTAGGAATAAATGTCAGTAAGTATGTATGTAATTATGGCACATGGGCATCGAGGCCAAAGCGCCAGATCAAGGCGAGTGGTTTTTCAGTTCGTAAATGAAAATTGGAATGAATGTGAGGCATCTAAAAAATAAGCAATCGGCACGGAGGAGTAGCAACAGATTGATTGATTATGGGGATTAACGTGCCGACGCTACGCAGGCGATGAGACGCGCCGTAGTGGAGGGCTCCGGATTAATTTTGACCACCTGGGGATCTTTAACGTGCGCCGAAATCTCGTACACACGGGCCTTTTTGCTTTTCGCCTCCATCAGAAAAGCGACCGCCGCGGCCGGGAATCGAACCCGCGACCTTGTGCTCAGCAGCGCAACGCCTTAGCCACTGAGCCACCGCGGCGGGTTGAGACGCGCCGTAGTGTAGGGCTCCGGATGAATTTTGGGGATCTTTAACGTTCGCCGAAATCTCGCGTAACACGGGCGTTTTTGCTTTTCGCCTCTATCAGAACAGCGGCCGGCGCGGGCGGGAATGGAACCCGCGTCCTCGTGCTCAGCAGCACAACGCCTTAGCCACTGAGCCACCGCGGCGGATACGGCGGATTAAAAAGCCCTCAGTCTAACACGTCAAGATGGTTATGAGAGATGAAAATGGAATCATGGCGTTAAGAGTACCAGGAGCCTAAAATACGTCCCGTGCGTGCGTCAGCAAGAAATGCGAAGGTCGGGGCGTATACCAGCCTGGAGTTACGCACGGTAGATAATGAGATTTAAGTTAAAAGGCGATTTGGGGAAGACATAGGTTCATCTACTAAAAATAGCGATGGGTGTAGAGGTGTGGCCCACCTACAAGTCTCAGGAAAGTGTCTGCGCCTAGCGACTCCGAAATAAATGGCAGCACAGGTGAAGCATACGCTCATTTCTGGAATGTGAGCACTAATATTAATATTAAAAAAAAAACAGTTCAAGCACTAGAGCTTCTCAACCCAGCGAAATCCCTCTGCCATGTTCATCGCAGAATGTGATCCTGCCCCGCCGATAAAAAGATGATATCTCTAGTTACGTGCAACAGCGATACGCGCCACCCACTGACACCATGGCACCAAGAGTTCTCCGCTAGACGTCGTCACTTCCTACGGTCTGTGAGGAGTCCAATCAGCAGTACCTGTGGCGATTGTGTGCGCATAAATTCACCCACTACTTATCGTCAGATTATCCCCCCCGGCAGTTTCTTCGAAAGATCAGTTTTCTGCCCTTTCGTGACCGGGTTATAGACTTTTTTCTGTTTTTAAAGCGAAAGCTTTCTTAGTAGTACCGATGGTGTTGTCAAAAAAACTAATGCACTTCCCCACAGACCCGGTGGTCGACAGAAAAGCTCTAAGACCTCTGGACACGCAACGCGCGCGTGAATCCGGGCTGCCAGTGTGTCAAAACGCCGGTGACTGAAAAATGGCCAGAAAAAGGAACGGTTCTAGAAAAGACGATACACGCCTATCGATAATGAAGGAGGGGTACAGTAGCGTACCTTTGTCTCATAAACCGCTCATCGGTATACGTTTAGATCGCCCGTAGAATGCGTTTACTTAGTGCTCGGAAAAACATCGTCCGACGGGTTCGTTCTTCGTTCAAGATTTGGGTCTTCGAAGGTTCCACGTTCGATTGAACGCACTTTCAGCGAAGGTTGGACGCTCTTTTAGCTTCCGTCTCAACTTTCTTTACAAAAGGATGAAAATTTTTTTTAGGGGCGAAGCCCCTTGGAAGATGGGGCTGTTAGCGTCTCCTGTCGTCATCGTGATCGTCGTCCCATGTAGTCACGGTACTAAAACACCGGGAAACTCGTTTACGCCTCGCTCGATAGAGCGTCGTGCTTCAAACATAGTTTTACAGCCAAGCTGTATACCTCTACCACCCAACGGTTTCATCTCCGTCGGCAAAAAACGCCAAGCCGCCAAGAATACACTTATACACTGCATGCTTCGCCCCTCCCCAAGTTTCAGGTTAGTGGAGATCAGGGATTTATACGCACTCCCCCAACACCCTCCTAACACCCCCAAGAAGGATTTCGACACCTCCCCCTCCCTCAAACAGCTTCCACAATTACACGCACCCTGCCCAGGGATTTATACACACCCGCAACCGCCTCCCCGCCCACCCCTCCACACCCCAGGAGGATTTCGACACCCCCCAAAATCGAAATTCTGGATAAACCCCTGGTGGAGATGGCGGGGGATTTCTTTTGCTCACTCCAGTGCAACGCACCGTCGCCCCCACGCAAAGCCCAGTGGACGTATACGAACGTGCGTACGGTGCTTCTCGAGCGGCGCAGTTGAAAGGTGCGCCGCTATCGAACAAAGCCCGTCGAGGGGAAGAAAGGCTTCGTTATGCACAAAGCGAGCGGTGCTGATTAATTGTGCTGAGACGGGACGTATCTGTCTCGGGAGCACAATGCGCACCCTTCCGTTCACTTTCTTTTCTTAGACGTGGAACAAGGAAAAAAGAAACGAAAACTCGTTCCAAGATACGCACTTGCATAGGACGCGTCTCACGCGCACAATACGCGGTCGTACGCGCCGTTATCGCCCGATTTGTCATCCACGAGGTGTACCGGTCCTACTCCGGCCGTCGTTCCAGCTGCTCCGGCAAGACTACTGTGAATAACCACCATAAATTCGCGCGAAACGCGGAATATCCCCGCCACGCGGTTATATCCATTATAGTGTTTGCCGAGAAACAGGACTACAAGTGGGAGAGCACCGTTAACTGGATAAAGGGATGAGGTAGAAAGATTTGGTGGCGAATAATGGATAGGGACACGGCAGTATAAACGGCAACGATGGAGGCCCTCATCCTTGCAAAACACAGAAACAGGCTGATCATGACTCCGATTATTATTATTATTATTATTATTATTATTTTATTATTATATAGAATTCACATTGAGGGCCAAGGCAAGAACAAACATTAAAGCGGTTTCACACAACGTAAAAGCTGTTTCCCGGTGTTTCCCTTGTGTTATCCTTCTGACTACTGCCTGATACAGGAGGCGTAGCTCCTACGTTCCGGCAAAAAGGGGCCGTGGCGCCCTCTCTTGACAAGTTTCAGTATCAGCCTCACGTTGATGCTGAAAGTAGTCATCAGAGGGCGCCGTCGCGCCTGAAAAAGCCTAGAAGGCTAGGAGAAAGACTAAGAAAGACTAGAAGGCTAACGATGAAATACGGAAAGAACAGTGGAGAATCAAAAACAGCCAAGGTAACCAAAAAAGAGGCAAGGCAGATTGAAACGAATAAATGGAGGGAAAAAATGGAAGCTGCAACGTCCTTAGAGATGTACAGAGCCGAGAAATTGAACATCAGAAAGGAAAATTTCTACGATAATTTCCAGGGCAGTGCTTTGCTTTTTGAGGCTAGAGCAGGTTGCCTGCGAACTAAAGAGTTTTGTGGGGAAGTATTCACAAAATGATGGGGTATGCGTGGTCTGCGGAAAAGAAACAGAAACTATGCGGCACATAGTGTCAAAAAGTGAGGGTATCCATCCAAATCTACATGAAGGGAATATTGGGCTTCCAGAAGCCCTAGGATTTAAGGGTATCACAGAGGAAGTTAACTTCGACGCTGTCGAGGGGACGAAAAGAAGATTAGAATGCTGGTGGACGAAACGCAGAGGGGAATATTGCCTAGGACAGTTACCACCTGTAACAGGGGAAAAAAAGTATTTCGGGCCTATTAAGCTTTAGTGCCTGCCCTAAGCAGCGCTAGTAGTAAACCAAGGGTGTAAAACATGGTTATATTAGTCCTTTTTGGTAAGATGACATGTCATCGCCCCGCTTCAAAGGGGAAACCAATAGCAATCGTCATCATCATCATCAAGTCTATAAAAAGACACTCGGTTGAGTTTTCATCAATTTGGGTAATTAATGCGTTAATTCGTGCATTTTTTCTCGTATTTTTCATTAGTGTGCACTTATTTGCCGCTTACAAACGGCAGCGTTCCTGGCAACAGCGCCGCGAAAACAGAAGTTCCAACACTTTGCATATGAGGAACATGTGCCTCTGTGGCGCAACGGGATAGACATCAGCTTCGTAATTCGAGGGACCCGGCTTCAATATCGACCATAGGAAGCGCTTTTCTTCTCGAAGCCTCTGTTTTAGTGCATGGTGCCGTGATCCCGGGCGAGCAACAACAAGCCGGGCTCCTGCAGTGGTCCGCCCTTAAAGTCAACTCGTATGGTCAAGATTGCCGCAAACTGGCAATTATTTCCGCGTAACAACACCAGCATTCCGTATTTTACTGCCTGGTTCAGGTTACACAAAACACGGCGCAAGTATAAATTTTTGTGCAAAAGTTATGAACGACCCTGCGAAGGTGGCACAGGACGGCGTCACTGAAAGCTGGCTTTTCCGCAAATAACGTCTTTATGCGGCGGTGCACGCTTTACAGGATCCTACGCGCGGGTTGCGTAACGAAACCGGAACGATGATAAAGGGATGGGGAATGAAAGACGAGCTCGCCTTACCCAAGTACACATAAATCCACCGCGAAAACAAATATACAGATACAAAAATGTGCGCAGCGTTTCTAAAATAACGCACAAGAACAGCGAAAAACGAGCTCGGTATCACCCTCCAGAGACCGTTCAGAACAACTTCCGCAGTGAAGGGCGAAACGCATGTGCGGATAACGACGCGTTTCCGCACGCGTTTTTTAAACAGCGGCGCTGTTGTTGTAGGCCGTAAGCTTGCCGTTGCAGGAAAAACTACCAAGAAAATAACAAGCGCTCGTAAGCGCATGCTTCGCGTCGACCGCCGAGGCCCCAGCTCGCACAGAAATTAAAGAAAAAATTCACGCATCTCAACGAAGTGAATCACGACGAGTGGGCGAAGCACCGGGGATCTTCTTACCGAAAATCACCCGTGACATTGCCCGCTCGCGCATGTAAATGAGTGACAAAGAGTGTGCACAGCATATACAATTACAATCCAATTCAATCCAATCCAGGCACCTCGCGCATGCGCAGCACGGCTCTCCAGGAGCCACGCGAAACTCTCTCTCTCTCTCTCTCTCTCTGTATAAGCCGTTAATGGAGACACGGCTACGAGCGTGCCCCTCCTTCCCGAGACGACTTGGAGATCCCGCCACCGCTGCCTCCAGTCGAAGGCGAAGAGCTTGTGGAGGTCTACAATGCTGAGGACGACTTTGCATTTACCACTCACTGCGAAGAAGACGACGACCTCTTCGATGCATATGACGACGATTGCTAGCACCGCAAGTGTGCAAACGAAAAATGGCGCTGAAAGTTAACCATGTGTCCGGCAATGCTCACCCGCAATAGCTCCGCCCTTAAGTGGTAGAAATTGACGCCACAATTACAATACTCCCCCGCGCGTTTAGAAGAACTCGAATGACAGAGTTTAGTGGGGGCCATGTTTGAACGTCGAAAAGCAAGGCGAAACCCAGAAACAACACGATGTTAGTCGAGCCGATAGGTTAGGCAGCGACACCCAGGGTCAAAACGGCGCTCTTTCCATTTCGGGGTTATGTTCGACATTGCCCCTCAGCGCAGAGTATGTGTAGCCGCTTTTTGTACGCCTTTTTTTTCCGCGTTAACAGAAACCTCGGGTGAGGATTAATTTCGGCCAGACTCGGTTCAATTCCAGCTGACCAAGCACCAGCGCTCCCTGCGACAGTGCGGCGATCTGCGGTACTAGAGAGTTATAGCACAGCGGAGAAGCGGTCCCAGTAGGGTACCCGGTAGGCGACCGGCGCTACTGCGCGTGCGCAGAGGTGGCGGACGGAAAAACTGTCTGTGCGCATGCGCAGGTGTACCGGGACCGTTTCTCCGCTCTACCGTAACTCTCTACCATTAATACGCGTTCGTAACGCTTTCGTTCCACATAATCCCAACCCGGCTGCAGCGCTGATGTAAGAGAGAAGGAGTCCGCTCTTTAAGGTGATGTCCGAAGCCTTCGAGGTGGCATTCAGAGAGAAGCGACTCTCCCACAAGCAACAGCCCTGCTCCCTTCGTCAGGCTGCCCAGCCACCAGAGAGGCATGCGCTCACCGCGGGAAACCTGTGCTGGAGACCCCTGGCCGCGGCGGCTGCCGCAGCCGCGGCGGCAGAACCGTGTGGCGAGCCCAGCAGAAGCAGGCAGGGCAGCTCGGCGCCTGGGGGACCTCCGCCCAGCGGAGAGGGGCCCGCGGCGGCCACCACGCCGGGAGGGGGCGGCGGAGGAGGAGGAGGGGGCCCCGGAGGAGGCGGAGGCGCGCCGGCCGCTCCCGCAGCGGAGCCCGGAGGGGGGAGCAGCCTCGAGGCGGCTGGGTGGTGCGACAGGTGGTGGTGCGCGTGCGGGTGGTGGTGGTGGTGGTGCGGCGGCAGCGACGTCACGTACGCGTCCGCCGTCCCAGCAGCGGCCGCGGCGGCGAGCACTTCCAGCAGCTGCGGCGGAGGGGGCGGGTGCAGCGGGGGTCCCCACCACTTGTCCAAGGCGAGCGCGACCGCGGCGCACGGGTCCTCCTTGAGGTCTGCGCCGCCCTGGAGCGGGTGCAGAGCGGGGGGAGGCGGCGGAGGAGGGTGTACGCTGGACGTTGTCACCTGACAGGCAGCGGCGGCGGCAGCGCTAGCGGCCGAAGAAGAGGCGGGGCAGGAGCTCGAGGTCGTCGTCGTGGTCCCGCCGTACGCCGGGGCGCCAGAGGACGGGGACAGGGCGCCGGCCTTCAGCGTTGCGCGCGCCGCCGCGCTAGCCCGGCGGCGCCGCTGTCTCCTCGGCTTCTTCCTCCGGCAGGCCGCCAACGGAGCGAGTTGCTGGCGACGGGGGGCCACCGGCTCACCCGACGTCGCCCAGGCGGGCCGTATCGCTGCCCTGCTCGCAGGGGTCCACCCCGCGCGACGCTCAAGCACCGACGACGACGGACGGCCCAACCCCGAGCGGCACCCAGCTGTGCTGCGGTTCCTCCGCCGTGCACGGACGCGGTCCTCTCGTTCTCAATCCGACCGTTTCGCCTTCTTTTCACGTTGGCGCCCTCACGCAGGTGAAAGCACAGCGGCCGAGGGCACTCGCGACACAATCATCCAGGTGAAAGATACTACCTCGGCAGATAACGCCAAGTCGTCAGGAATGAGCTACTGTTTGGAAGCTCTTATTCAACACTTCCGCGAGGTTTTTGTCCGATGGGACGTCTCTTTTAGCTCATGCTGCGCGCCCGTGGCCCCTACTGTCCTTCCCCTTGAGCCTTTCTCAATGGCTGCGTAGGAGATCTAGTCCCCGGGTACGTCCGCTGCTAAGGATCGTACGGTAAGGTGCTACCTTTCAATGAGCTCAGCTATACTTAATGCACTAAGATTGTATAAAAGTCTCACAAGAACTACCCTTCAACGTATCTGTGCTTTCGTGCAATACAAAAATACGGGGAAATAGGAGGTTATCCGATATGCACGACGACAAGCAACCACCTGCGGTCGTATCTGCAAGCCACAACGTTGCACGCGCCAAAACGTCCCTCTGAGCGGCCACGCTGTGGCAAAAAATACGATTCTTGAAAACCGGTTCGTGTATATAGATGGGATTCTTCCTGATGTCTACGCTCACATAGAAGAAAAAGGGGTTAGTAAAATATAGCGAGCTTTACGTCGCGCACTGAGGCTACACCAGGAATCGCAAAAGGGGAGAGTGGAAAAACATCGAAGAGGACACGTAGGCTGCAAGAAGCCCAGAGAACTAACCCTACACGGAGGCTACAATATACAAAAACGCGCTAGATTCAGTGCGTTTCTTTCCGGCCCAGACGGGAAAGGGAAATTTTCGGACGACCTCGCACGCTGCCTCTTGACCAGCGCCGCACAAGGCTACATACACCCGGTTACCTCAACACTGCCTCGCTTCTAGCCCCCCAAGCCTTCCATATGGTCACCCCGGCCGACGCCCACGACGCACGAAGTGTCCTTCGACGCACCAACGATGGCGGCAGACGGCTTCGGCAAACAGCGGGCAAGAGCCTGCCGCTCGCTTCTTCACTCAGTGACAGCTGGCCTGACTGGTACGTCAAGAGACCGAACATACGCCGACGCCCTAAGAGGAACTCCAGGTGCGATTCCAGTAGAAGACCGCCGGATCGGTGATATGCGAGAGGGAAGAAAAAACAAAGGACGGGGAAAGCACAAGGGAAGGACGCGCACCAGGGTCCCGGCCTACCACCGACCCTCTTCCCCCACACCACACGGCACCAATCGAAGCACAGCCCCTTCTTTCCGGCGGCGACGCGCTCTGGGAGACAGTGCCAGGCGGAACGGGACACCGCTGGAACACGACGACGGGTCGATTCCGGGACAGGGCAAGAGGACACTGCCACCACAACACTCCGCTCCAATGAGCCCACTGTTGAAGCACCGCAGCAAGCGATCCTAGTTTAGACACCACCGGAAGAAAAAAGCCAGACACGAGTAGTCGCAGTTAGGCGAGCGTATTGCGCCGTTCAGCCACAAAGTAGGAAGTGTCGATGAGAGGGGAGAAAAAAAGGAACGCGGCGCACGTCCCCGATCCGGACGAAGAAGTGGTCGCCGACGCTCGAGCGAGCCGCGTCGTGGCGCCTCCGGGGCGACGAAAGCCAGCGGCTGGACGAATCGCGCGCGCTGGTGTCGTCGTCGCGACGCACGCGAGCTCTCTTCTCTCCGCTCCCCTATCTGACGGCGACGAGACGCCCTACTAGCGTCGCCGGCCGGCAACCACACCAGTCGGCGGCGGAAGTGTCGAGGGGAAGAAAGGGAGGATCGATCGGCGGCAGCGCCGCCGCAGCGTCAACCGAGAGGGAGAGCGCACCGCCCGAACCCGCAGAGAAAACGCGTCGCAAAACTATCCGCGCCGAGTCGGCCGGGCCGTCGACTCGAACCGACACCCGCTTTCCTGGCTTCCCCTCCCCCTGATCCGGGAAGAGGGGCCTGCGCGCGTGCGCAGTTTCCCCGGGTTGGGCGTCCTCAGCCCCGAGGAGGCGAGGAGGAGAGGCCTCACTTCCGCGTCGCATCGGGAAGCCACAGAAGAAGCGGCGCGGCCACTGCGAGTGTTCCCTGCTCCTTCCCCGCCGGGAAACGCAAAGAAACCCGCCCCCGGCTCTCCCGATTCGGGCAAGAGAGCGCACGTGTCTCTTGCAAGTTGCAACGACCCCGGCGTGCGAGAAATACCAAAGCAGGAGCTCGTGGACGTCATGGTTAAATAAACTCGCGAGGTTTGGACGCTCGGAAATAAACTGGTCGCTCTCGTGGGGAAAAAAAGGAAGGGGGAACTTAGGTAATCGCAAAAAAATAATCACAAAGAAAGTTTATAAGGCGGGCACCACCGGGACACGAGGGTCAGGAGGGAAAAAAAGAAAACACAAAAAAGACAACAAAAGCAAAAAGTAAGAATTTTAAAAATCAATAAGAACGGTTCGAGGAATGCGAGCCAAGCTGCGCTACGGATTAAGCGTTAGGCATTATCTTTTTGCTAATTCAGTTACAGAGCCCCAACGCTTTAGACGAAGCAAGCGGGGCCGCATCATATAAATCTGCAAAGCAAAAGAAGACCAACCATTCCACCGAAGTAATCAAAACAACAGCAAGAATACGGGCAGAAGTATCAAGGGTAGAAATACTAGATCCAGATTACTGATTAATAAACAAAAAGAAAGAGCCATAAGTGTTAATCCAAAAACAAACTCCAACGGCGGAACATTTGCCGGGGGTGTCAAGAGAATTCAGCGAAGAAGGGGGACAAAAAGCCACCGTCCGCTGGACAGAGCTTGAACACGTCCTAGGGGAAGCCAGGTTCCGACCGAAGTACAAAACTCGTAGTGCGCAAGCGTCGGCGAGAAGGGAGGCATCGAGCGGATTTAATGACGACGCACGCCGGGTTGCAGCGCTCCAAACATTAGAAAAGAGGAACGGCACCCCAGTGAAGCGGAAGACGATCCCGTGCTCAAGGGCCGCTTCGTTCCTTGGACGTATCGGGAAACAAGGAGGGCGGACGAAGATGAGGGGCTTGAGATTCCCGGAATGGGGAGTCCTTATCGAAGAAGAGAGAAACGGGGACTCAGTCGCCATAGATACGACACGTCGCCGGCCATCACACGGAGCGCTCTCCAGCCCCGCGTCGCCTAGCCCGGTTGCGCAACGTCACAGGTTCCGCCGACCTTGCTGGTGGGCGCACGTTAGTACAACATAGGATGGAGAAAACGGCTGTAGGACATTTCGTCGAAAGGCAATTCGTAGCAGGTCAACTCGTAGTAGGGCAATTCGTCGCATAGGGCAATTCGTAATAGGGCAATTCGTCAAGATGACAATTCGTCACCCTATTAGAAGTTTCTTGTGTGTTTGGGAGTGCTGTGAACTGGAGTAGTTGGTAGTGATTCATTCTAATACTACGCGAAACAACAAAGACGTAGGCATACACAACATAGGACACAGTGCAGGCTAACAAGGGATTTTTACCCTCACAACAAAACACAGTAACGATTATACATGCGTTCTCACCGGCGCTCGCCTTCATTTCTAAACAAATTTTCAGGCAGCTAATCTCGGTTGGGTCTGGAGCATGGCTGTGGTCATTTGAGACTAACAACGCGTAGCTTCGAGACGTCAGTCACGATCTTTGCTTTGCAGGTCTCTCTTTTTCTACACACCCAGTAAATTCTTTGCTCAGTCCTTCAGTTAACAGTATATAAAAATCTTTTGCAAACCAGCATTTCCCCGCCTCTTTCTGTCCTGATGACTTCCATAGCGACTGCGAAAACGAGTGCTTAGACCAGTTATTTTACAGTATTTCGCTGGCGAACTTTATCGCGTAAGTCTTGATAATTCGTTCTGGAAGCTCCATTCAACTTTCGGCCTTGAATGATAAGATTGGTCCGGCAAACACTCCGGTGCACTGTCAGCTTCAGGGTGAATTGGACTTTTCTGGGATGGCTTCTGAACTTTATCTTTTATGCAAGCACGTACCATGCCCCTCTTTCCCGAATTCCGTTATGCTGTAAGCCTGGAAATGTAACAAAAAGTTTTTTTCTGAGCGACTAGATGCCCAAGCGACGAGTAGCCCTGTGACGAATTGCCCTACGCGACCCATTGCCTGCTACGAATTGCCCTATTACGAATTGTCTTTCGACGAATCGTCCGTACCCCGGAGAAAACATCCAATTCAGCGGCAAATTCCTCGGCCACTGAAGCCTGCTTACGAGCTTCGAAGGGGAAAGCCTAGTGATTGCCAAAGGCCCCTTCCCTGCTACACCATGTGTCAGTCCCTTCCTTCGCTTTCGTTTCTGCGTCTTTTGACGCAAATTACTCGGACTGGCTGCCATACACGCTGCAGCTTAGCCACAGTCGGCGCTCTCCTCGGCGCGCACCCGTTTCTACGCACGTGCCGCCACGTGCGCACGCATCGGACTCCTTCTCTTTCCATTCACGCATAGTACAGGGTTAGCGCACCTGGTTCTGGCGCCATTCGAATGGACGCCGATGACACTTCGGTCACTTCGGAACCACGGTCACTTGTTGCGTTTCATGAGACACCTAAGGCTTTCTCCTTAAAAACAACGGTAAGAGCGAACGCGTGAACGTTCTCTTCCCTGAACAAGCCTGCTAACTCTACCTACAACGGCGACACATAATACACAACACAGGTAAATGCATCTTCTCGCCGCCAGCAGCGACAGATTAAGTTAAGCAAGAAGCATAGAAGCTCTCCGTTCCACTAAGTGAGCTGAAACGCACCGGTAAACTTTGGACGAGAAACGAGGCCTAGCGCGGTGTGTTGTTTATATTCATTATCAGAATTTTATGGGGGTGGATTTCCGAAATGTTGTTTTCCCGGGCTTTTTTTCTTTTTCACCGCAAAGCGTCCGGGGATAGCGTTCCAGCTTCTTTTTGTATTCTCCTTGCACGTTCCTTTACATTCCGTTTGCTGAATCACGACGTGGATTAATGGCGTGGGTCTGAACGGAAGCCCCGAAGTGGGCGCTTTGAAATACCTGCGGGCTAGTGCGGACTGGTTTACCGGTTGCGCGATACGAAAAGCCTGACAGGTGGCACCGCTCGCGCGGGTGCAGCCGGCCCGATCGAGATTCGCTTCACGGGAGAAAGCTGCCCACAACCGTCGAAGATGTATAGTTGCGGTCCAGCGCTCGTCTGTTCTTACACCGCTGATGTGCTTTTCGTGAAGCGGTGGCCGCCCTTTGTGAGGGGGCCCCGGACGGCGCAAGGATTGATGAAGCGAACCCAGCTGCCCTGAAGACCACGATAAAACAGAGCTGCTCGAGAGGTTTCAGGCTTTGACGGCGGCGGTAGCTCACAGTGGATACTCTCTTCTTCCTCAGTACTGCGTTACAATGTGGCATCGCTGAAACCCTCGTCTACCTGAAAAGGGAACACTGAAACTAACTGGGCGAACTTTTTCACTTGTGGCTACGTTGTGTTCTCAAACGTTCGTAATCCTTTATTTCACCGTTCAGCGGAGGTCTACGGTGACAGTTTTCCCACAAAGACAGATTTCGGGAACGGTCGGTTACGAAACACTGCCCTGTGGCATCGTCAAAGTGGTTTAAAGCCTCACTTCAGATGACATCGAAACGTCCAAACCTTTCATTTTCACCTCTCTGTTCATCTGTAAATACCGTATTTATTCTATTATAAGGCGAGGGTGCAGTTTGGAGAGTAAAAAAAAATGCATATTATACTTTCATTTCTGTATTCCTGTATCATACAAAAATGACGATCACCTTCTGGAAAAAAACTTCGCCTAATATTCGAATAAATACGGTACGATTCTCTTTCTTTCACGCATGCGCAGGTTGGACATGCTTGCAATGCGACAAGGCTGGTGCAGCGAAGCATAACCGAAGCCACATCTGCGGGGAGAATGTTCGGAAAGAGACAACGTTTGAAAAACGCACATTTTCGATAAAAAAAACTGTGCGAGAATCCCTCTTAACAACGGGAGAAAACAACCGTAAAGGATCTCAGAGCACGGTTTAAGCGCTCCAGAATATAGCAAAACATGTTCGACACAAAATAAAGCTCGCTGTGGCTCACAGCTGGCGCAGCGCTTCAGTAAACGGGAAGCGAATATGTTTGGCAGCCCTTATTCCCAACCAGCCCAATTTCTACATTGTTATGCGCACTGACGACGAATGACGCTGAAAGCAAAATCGCTCATGAAATATAACCAGTCAAAGCTGAATATCCACTGTCGACGACTCATGGGGGAAAGAAACATCGCTCCCGACTGCCTATCGACATCGATCCTTTCATTTCCAGGAAGGGAAAACAGAAGCCGCTGCACAACGACGGAGTCACGTGACCCCCTTCATCATTATTCCTCGGAATGAGCCACGAAGCGAGATTACCTTTTCTTTCCCTTCTTCAATACCCACATTCTGATCTTTACGGCTTCTTCGCTGGACGACGAGTTTTCGATTACTGCGTGATGGGACCAAGGTACACAAAACTTCTGCGGACCTCTCTTTTTCTTTGCGAAGCAGAGGAAAGAAATCGAATCGACAGCACCTTGTTCAGCCGGGCCGTACAACGAGCGTACATTATTAAGCTGCTCGACGCACCATCTCGTACGGCCACACAGCAGACACACACACACAAAAAGGGAAGGCCTGGGAGGAAGAGACTCAGCAGTTCCCTAAGAAATCATATATATATATATATATATATATATATATATATATGTGTAGAGAGCGAGAGAGAGAGAGAGAGAGAGAGAGAGAGAGAGAGAGAGAGAGAGAGAGAGAGAGAGAGAGAGAGAGAGAGAGAGAGAGAGGGGGGGGGGGGTTCTTCTATTACAGGCCTTCTTTTTGTAGGGACTAAAAGGTACTTGTAGCGGACAGCAACAACCGGACCAAAACGTTCCGTTGCTCCTCATTTTTCGCAAGCTCGAGCGAAAAAGAGGCGCCCGTTGGCGAAAATGAACTTACTGCGCGGGTACTGACTATATACAACACTCCCCAGATTGAGGAAAAGCCTCCGCCCTACGTCGCCGCAGTTCGACAAACGATACGCTTTCGTCTACGACAAACAATACGACAAACGTACGCTTTCGGTTTACCTGGAATGCGAAAGTCTCTAGATAAGATAAAGCCAGCTTTTAAATTTCTTCAGAAAACAGAGGCAAACACGATGTCGAGGCCTTGGCTCGAATCATGGAGGTGTCGGTGTAGTTCGTTACAGCGGAGGCGTTGCTGTTAAAGGAACGCGCAGACCAGGCTCTTGGAAGAAGAACGTTTCAGACGACACGCAGAACGGGGGGACGGGCAAAGAAGAGCCTGAGGACGATAAACGAAAAGAATTTATTAGTAGAAAAGAAGGCAGGAAGAAAGGAGCAGCGAAAACGAGAAAGCGAAAACCGGAACATGGGTAATGCTGGTCGAAGTCCGTGCGCGGCCAGAAAGCCTTTTTACCGCGCACCGCTAACAAATTCCCGTGAAAGGCGAGCGACGTGTACTTTGGGAAATGAGCGTCGTGGCTTCTCTGTCGAAGCGAAAGTAAAAAAAAACAAAAAAAACGACAATGAGAGTAAGAGAGGAAAAACGAAAATATATGCCACTCCCGCATGTAACGCTCAGAATGAAAAGCAATGTAATCACAACAATTGCCGGGGAAGAGAAATTCTAGCAGCGCGGCTTAGCGTGGGCGCCGGAGAGCTGCGACACGAGTTATTCGCAAGCAAAGCGAAAATGAGAGAAAAAGGGAAAAAAAAACACCGCTGAGTGCGACCAAAGTACGACGCGTGGCGGTAAGATTACCGCAAAAACGATGTTTTGAGCGCGGTAATTTCAAACCAACACTACCAGACGAACTTACATAAGCAAATTACTTGTCCAAGCACCCCGCTGGAAGCTGGGTAGGAAACGCGAGCTGAAAGAAAGAGCGGAAGTACTTGGCGAACAAAAAGAAAAACGTAAAAATGAAAAAAAAAAAACAGCTGTGTAAACTGCAGCGCAGTGTTTCTACCCACAGGCAACGTAGGAAAGAAAAAAAAATGTCGTTATTGCAATGCAGTTAAATATTTTAATAACCTCCACTGACTAATCAAACAGAGCCATTATTTTTTTTTTTCCTTCCGTGCCGTCATTGCAGCCACACATCTTACGCGTGCTTGCTTTGTTTGGCGTCGTCAAAGCACTTACCGTAATTGCACCAATATAACGCGCACCGTTCTTTTTTTTTTCTTTCTTTCATGAAAACGGGCGTAAAAAATACCTGCGCGTTACGATCGGACTCAAAACTTAGAAACCTCACAACCGAAACCGCCAACTCGAAACCGAAACGAAGCGACTCAATGGGTGTTGGAGGCTTCGTTTAAACGCGAAGTAATCACTTCGGCGGAAACGAAAGGGAACCGGGCAGTGTCCCGTGCATAAGGCGTCCCGGAGTCGTGTGTTCGCGATTCGCCAAAATAAGGGGACCGCTTCTTTGAATGCATAGATTCACGGACGCGCTTTGCCCACAGCGTGTGGCCCTTTCTGTTCAATTAAATGTTTGTGTGTTCGCGAACTGGGCGTCTGTAGCGCGACCTCAGCGTCTGTGCTGCCCACCTCAGGCGCGAACGCACGTGAACTCGCGAGGAGAACAGGACGCTAGAGATCACGCCACGAACCGCTGGCCGACGCCGTGCATGCGCTCCTCAAGAGGAGCACGTTCACGTGCGCTCGGTATTTTTTCTTTTTTTTTTGCGAGCTTCCCACGTGGCGCAAGTCTGGAGGGCACCGCACGCTCCTCCCGAGGCGCACGCTAACGTGCGCACAGCGGGGCACAGCTTCCTCGTAACGCTCAACGACGGAACGAAAAGCTTGAACAGCTCTCCTGTTAAAAAACAAGAAACAGCTGCACGAAATAGCCAGCTCGTATATTCAACGAATATAACAGCGAATGAAAGGTGACAGGAAGCGCTTAGAAATTCTGTCCTACGAAACGGACAGCCCCAACTTCTAAACGTGGTTAGAGAGAGGAGGGGAGGGAGGGGGGGTGTAACGGCAAGGTAAGACACCGCACAAGGCTGAGTGCTCGAAGAAGAAGCGCGGCTTCCGAGACGGACGCTTTCGTATACCTAAAGGCGGCCCAACGCCGTCCCTCCGCGCTGGAGATTCACTCCCGCAGGGACGGCGGGAAAATTCAAATTGGAAGCGGGCATTAAAATGGGAAGACGAAGAGCGGGCGGAGAATGTAAGCGGCTCAAAATGAACGAAGATTGAGCCCTCCCAGACATTTCCGGCACACGATGAAGGGTATTTTTTATCTTTCCGTTTCGCTTGAGCTCGCGACGGCCCTGAAGAAGCCACAAAAATCCCCCGTAGGTACGGGGGATGAAACGAGAGACGTAAAAGGTGGGAAAATACGCAGACCAACGTCGTTATTCTGCCAGAAGACATAATTAGAGAAAATGGAAAATAAAAAAAGGGGGAGGATAAGTAAAGGATAACAAAGCCCCAGAAAAATGAGCAGCAAAAAAAGGCGCGAAATAATCAAAAAAGAAAATTCCGAATAAGCGTTCACCACAGTCACAAGACGGCCACCCAGGAAGCGCGGAAGAATTCTGGAATGGGGCGGGGAACAGTTATAAGATTAGACGGATTATACGATTTAAGTATACGGATCAGGCATTTGCGGATGGAGAATAAAGGGGGGAGACTCCTCCATCTAGTTCTAAGAACGTACGCGGTGTAGGACGTCTCTGATGCCATCTGGGAAGCTTTTCGGGTTAAACGGAAAATTTTGGTGGAGCCGGGAAAGGCGGTGAAGGAAGGGGGAGATTGCGATGGTTGCGGCAGCTATACGTTACGTAATGAGCCCATATCAGCCCATGACCACTGCTATGTACCAAGCGACAACGAGGGGGGAAGAACTGCGGTGTGTGGCAGTTATAGATAACGAAAAGCGATTGATCCTGTAGACACCATTGCAGTACTGGAAGCGCTTAGTTATGCGAAAGCATTATGTTCTCCACGAGGCAAAAAACACGGCGTCGGGTGTATCGCATGGTACCAAAAAAAAAAAAAAAAAAAACGTGCCGTCATGCCGTCAAACCGTGCCATCAAACCGTGCCGTCAAACCGTGCCGTCAAACCGTGCCGTCAAACCGTGCCGTCAAAAAACCGTGCCGTCAAAAAACCGTACCATGCCGTCAAAACCGTGCTGAGCCCAAGGACACGGGTTCGATTCCCGGCCGAGGCGACCACTTTTGTGATGGAGGCGAAAAGCGAAAACGCCCGTGTGTTCTAGATATAGGCGCACGTTAAATATCCCAAAGTGGTCAAAATTGATTGATTGATTGTGGGGTTTAACACGCCGACGCTACAGAGACGATGAGGCGCGCCGTAGTTGAGGGACCGGGTTAATCTTGACAACAGCGCGCGGATTTATAACGTGCGCCGACACTTCGAACACACGGGCGTTTTCGCTTTTCGCTTCCATCAGAAAAGCAGCCCCCGCGGCCGGGAATCGAACCTCCACCCTCGGGCGCAGCATCACAACGCCTTGGCCACCGAGCCCCCACGGCAGGTAGTCTAAATTAATCGTAGCCTTAATACACACAGCGCGCCTCATAGACCAGGTGTAGTTTTTCCGAGCTAAACACCCAAAAATTATGGAAAAAAAAAAGAAATTGCCGCTTGCTACAGGCGGCCCACAAGAGACGCTATCCCACCTCCCCAGAGTGGTGACCGATGCGGGAAGCAGCTCTGCGCTGGCCCCGAAACTGTGCCCCCAGCGGAAGCGCGCCACTCCACAGTACCTCTCGCGCTGCCATTACCGCCGCATCCCGACTCGAGCCGCGCGGCCACAGCGAGACGTCAGAGAAAACAACGAGGCCGAGACAGGGAACCGCAGGGAAGCTGCTGGGGAACAAGGGCGGATGAGCGGCCGTCACTCTTCACCGTCACGGAGGAGACGTGGGACACGGGAGAGGTGTCAGGCCGGCGCACCATTCGTCAAGAGGGACACCGGGCCAGAAAGCAGGGGGGGGGGGACAAACAGGACACGCCAAGGAGCAGGAGGAGGAGACGGGCTGACACCGGCGCACGTTTCCTCGGAAAGCGACGGGAGGAAAAGGAGGCAGGTGGAGAGAGGGCAACTCAACGACGACGACGTCTCAAGTAGGCATAGCGCTAACGACGCCCGGCATGTCCTCTGGGAACGACGTATCTTCAACGCCGAGGTGGGCAGGCAGGTGGGGAAGCTGTCTTCCCGACAATCCCTCGCGTTCTGTTCCTTTTCTTTCGTTTCTTGATATTTGTTTTGCGCCTTTTCATCGTCTCGCGGTAGTAGAACTGCTACGCATCAAGACGATGGAAGCGCAGGATAAAACATAGAGAGAGAGAGAGAGAGAGAGAGAGAGAGAGAGAGAGAGAGAGAGAGAGAGAGAGAGAGAGAGAGAGAGAGCGTGGCACCATTAGCATGCGGTCTCTTAAACACGCTCGTATCGCGTATCGTGTCCTCTTAACTGCTTTCCAAGGTCTAAGAATTCTTTTTTTTCGTCTTGAATCCAACAGGCCTGCACGCGTCAATGCGCGCGATTCAATGTTTTTAACGCATCGTTCACGTATCTAAATAACGGTTTGAAACGTTTACCTATCTGAAAACCGCGTGCACACGCACTCCTATTTGAGGTATCCGTACGGGTGATTGCACGCGACCAGGACTGCCGTAAAACACGCGGGCGAAAGAAAAGAAAAAAAAACCGTAATTGGAACTACAAGACGACAATGTTGCAAATGCTGCTAATCAAACAGTCCCGCAAAACTTCGTGGACAGGCCTTGACGACTAGCGAGCGGCTGCTAAGGACCGGTCGTCATGGAGGGCGGGAAATACGAAGCCCAAACGGAAAAGTCCAGCGCGGAAGACCTGAGGAAAACTGTCAGGAACGGGCGTCCCTCGCTGAGCGCTGGACGACTGAAAGACCCCCCCCCCTATGCACCGTTTTCTTTTCTTTGTATAAACGTCGGCCTTCCCCATTACGTGTCAGCCCCTCGAAAGGTGAAGACGTGGCAGCCGACATTCTCCGTGGAGAAGGCGCAGAGTAGAAAAAAAAAAGAAAGAAACGAAAGGCGGAACAGGCGCTATAAACGCAGAGGCCCTCCTTCTGTGACGGCACGGGCCTCCGATATCTGTCCCTTCAATGCTTATCTCTCTGGTTCTTTCTCTTTCTCTGCCATTGACTCAGCCCCTCCATTCAAAGCCGCTTCTTTCCAGCGTGACCGAAAACCTCCCGAGAAGGCCTGCAGCAGCCCACTGCAGTGGAGGAAAGCTTCTTTGTGTCGTTTTGAACGCGATAGCGCTACAGGTTCACCTAGCCGCGCATTTCAGGCGGCTGCGGTAACGATGTCATCCCCAGCACGTCCGTCTGCAGCTAGGGTAAAAGAAGGGAGGAGGACGACGATGATAGACAGTACGGCACAGAAGAAGGGAAAAAAATTCACGCATCTCCACGAAGTGAATCATGACGAGCCCGAGCCAGCGAAGCACTGGGGATTGTTTTTACCGTTAATCACCCGTGAGAGTGCTTACTGCTGCTAAAACGATTTCCAATCCGATGCAATCCAATTTAATCCAATCCAAATCCAATTCAGTCCAATGTTCCTCGCGCATGCGCAGCACGGCTCTCCAGGAGCTCTCTCTCTCTCTCTCTCTCTCTCTCTCTCTCTCTCTCTCTCTCTCTCTCTCTCTCTCTCTCTCTCTCTCTCTCTCTCTCTCTCTCTCTCTCTCTCTCTCTCTCGCCTAATGTGAACCCTTTTATTTTGTTCTTGTCACGACCGGCTTTATAAGTCGTGGTTCTTGTTAACCTTTTGTGAACATCTTGTTCACAGATGTTCCGATTTACACGGTGCTGTGACGTGAGCACGGACGCCGGACAAGCATCTGCTTCAGGTGCTTAGCGCCGAAAAGAGGATACGCGATTTCATCTCGCGTTCCGCCTGCGCAATGCGGTCGCTCTTCCCCGTTCATCGCTCGCGCCAATGGTTTATTTTTCCGGGGAGAATAACACCGTTGCTACCATTATCGCTCTCACCGCTGACCTTCAACGCTTGGTGAGAATGGATGGTGAATGCAGCACTCCGTTCCAAAACGCTCAAGCGACGACGAAGTGACGTTATGGCGTCTCACATCTTAGACATAACCATAGATGTCCTCCGCAACGTTTTTAAAACTCGCCATTACAACCCCGCGTAGCGCAGTGTTGCCGGCCGGTAGCTTGAGAAATATTACAATACGCTGTAATTGTCCGATGATGATTGTCGTGGCACTGACAACAGCCTCCTTGCAACGGCACAGTCAAAAAAAAAAAAAAAGAAAAAGAAAGAAACGCTCGACACGCAAGAACAGAGAAAGTCATCGTTCAGATACACTTTTTTGCAACTTTACTTAACACCCATAAGCCTCGATATAATGATTCATTTTGTCGTTATTTTCTTTCCATTGTTAGCCTATTAAGTTTTCTTCAGTTGACATTAATATTCCACTAAACAATCCCCATCGGTAGGGTCGGTGACACGGACATCTTTAACCTTCCACATATGCCTGACAAGGAAAACACCCCAACGCAGAGCAGAAAGTTAAAGACAAGGGGACGAAGCGTCAGACTCGGACGCAGAAAGAAAGTATTCTATGCGTATGTGCGTACATGAGAGAGAGAGAGAGAGAGAGAGAGAGAGAGAGAGAGAGAGAGAGAGAGAGAGAGAGAGAGAGGGGGGGGGGGGGGAGGGGAGGGGAGGGGAGGGGAGGGGGGGCGCAGGCTGTTGGATCCGAAGAAAGCAATTTCGTACGACCCACCGTGAACGGGCCGCTTTTCGGCTGAATATCGACATTCCAACATCGAGATACGTGAAGTACTGGCGAGCGATGCACAGCCGAGACAGCGATCTCGACTCCAGCAGGGAGGGAATATCGGAGGGGGGAAAAAATTGAAGCGGGTGAAAAAAAAAAAACTTCTTCAGCTTCGGCGGCCTTCTTTCAAAGAGCTGCCGCCTTCAGATATTGTCCGACACAACTCGGCTCTTCAATATTGGCCCCCTCCGACACCTTCGAACAGCCACTCTCCCTAGTGTGCCACGAACCAAGTCGGTAGCTGGAAAAAAAAAAAAAAAAAGAAAGGACGCCCCCCTGAAGTACGGCAGGTAGATGCATTTTATTTCCTTCCACGTCAAATCCTCTGCAGTTCGCGCGCAGCGTTTACAAAACTCATTTTTTCTTGAGTCTTTGATTTCATCACGAGTCGTCGAAGCGACAGAACCTACAGGTCCGAAAATACGCGCGCTCTTTAAAAGAGAGAGAAAAAAGGTGTTCCTGTCACTTGCAGGCAGGATGCTGTTGAAAGGGAAGTGAACGCGTTTTGGAGGATAATCGAAAAAAAAAAAAAAAAAACAAGTTCGACATTTCCTGGTCATAGCAGCCCTCCTTGGCAGTGGCCCGTTTCGAGCGAATTTCTACCGACCGGTCATGCCGGTGACACTACTTACCTTCGGTTCCCTGCGCTTTCCGGTTTCCGGGGTAGCCGTAGGGTTGCATTTTACTTCCGTTTTTACTCGTTCCTGGTTTCCGAAACCAGACGCGCCAGAAAAAAAAAGAAAAAAAAGCTCTAAATGTTCCGCATAAACAAATGATGCGGTAGTTCCATGATGTGAACCCCAATTTCGCATTGCCATACGTCTCTCATCCACGCTGCCATTGGTGATTCAAGTATTGCCCATTTCTTACGCGAAACTTCAGACTGATTGATTGATTGATTGATTGATTGATTGATTGATTGATTGATTGATTGATTGATTGATTGTGGTGTGCAACGTGCCGAAGCTACACTTAACCAAGCTACGAGGCACGCCGTAGTGGAGGGCTACGGATCAATTCTCACTGCCTGGGGATCTCCAACGTGCGCTGAAATCTCGACAGAGAGGCGTTTTCGCGCTTCGCCTCCATCGGAAAAGAGGCCACCAAGGCGGGGATCGAACCAACCTCCTTGGGCTCAGCAGCGCGAAGCCTTAGCCACTGAGTCACGGCGGCGGGAGAGGTTGGAGCAGACACGTCCAAGAGTAGAACAAAAAATGACGCGTACAAACACCGATTTAACTTCTATTTTCGCTGTTTTTAAGCAAGGATTCTATTGCTAGGATTTTGAATTCGAAGGCGTCCACGCAAGCGCGAGAGAACGCTGTGAGACAGGGGAACAGAGGAGACAGAGGAACAAACTTCATTCAGAAAAATACAGGGCCATCTCCACTAACGTGAAACCTGTGGAAGGGCGAAGCATGCAGTGTATAAGTGTATTCTTGGCGCCTTGGCGTATTTGCCAACGGAGATGAGAGCTTTGGAGGGGTAGCGGTATACAGCTTTGCTGTAAAAGTCTCGTCTTTGAAGCACGAAGCGTTCCAGCGCGAGGTGTGAACGAGTTTCCCGGCGTTTTGTACCGTGACTACATGAGACAACGACTACGACAGGTGACGCCAACAGCCCTAGTCCTTAATGGCCTTCGCCCCTAAAAGTCGTTTCAGTGAGACGAATGCCAGGGGTAGCTCTCCAACGGGGAAAACAGCGCTCGGTTATGAACGGCAGCAGACGACGCGCTTCGAGCGTTGCCGCCTGCAGCGCCCCACCCAGACTATCCCGAGCGTTGCCTAGCGACGCGTTTTCTTGCCCGGGCGGCATTCTTTCGCCCTCATTACCTCGACGGAGAGGCTTCACCCTGCGACACAAAGACGTCGGCTAGCGAGGGCACGCGCCATCGGAAAATGAATCCGCCGGTGGTTGAAGCGAGTTTGTACACCCGCGAGAATGCAGCTTCTCACAAACATCTACTTTTCGGCGTTTTATTTTACGGAGAAGCTGTCTTGCGTGCGACTAGCCGGTCACGTACGCAAAGAATTGCACGCGCTCGTTCCAGAGCTATCGTAGAATGCTCTGTAGATCTCGATCTAATATCGCTGGTTATCTCGGAAAAAATCATACTAGAACTGGCCGCTAAGATGACTAAGTCATTGCGCCGAGTTTCGCTTACTTGTCCGAACTGCTATACTCGGTGACAACTTAAGAACGGCACCGGAAGTTGCCGCTGTGCCTTATCACCGTAGCCGGATGTTTCTCCGCGCGGCGCAAGTAGGGCGTTACTGGGGATATTTTGAACATGGCGTGAGCCGTTCCCGTGATTTTTTGGACCTAATATGCTTATAAACGACTCCAGTGACGACAAACAAACTGCGTGAGACTAGGCAGACGATATCAGGCATTCATAGAAAACCCCTTTCAAAACGCGGGCGCACTGACGTCACGGGTCCGGCGCTTTGGCGGAGTGATACACTACATGAGGTGGTGCCGTCCTTGAGTTGTAACCGAGTATACTTCACAGTGAAGGTGCAAACGTTACAAGAATACCCGCCTGCTACCAGTACATGTCCGTTTGTATACGGGGGAGAATACGGTTACAGAAATCGACTGAAGCTCGTATTTGACCGAAACAATCCCGCAATAAATCATGCGACAATTTAAAATTAGAGCTAAAGTTATGTGTCTTACTCGATCAATATATTAAGCCACCATACAAAACTCAATAGAGTAATCCACCCATACAGTTTCGCTGTTCTTCTATCTCCACAGTAGTGAAAAAGCTCTAAATTTTTCAATCTTCCCCATAAATATTGCTTCACTTATACGAAACGCGTCACGTCGCGACCACCTCTCCCAAAGACGCTGCTCTTTACAACAAGTGACACTTGGAGGGGGAAATACTTCGTTCATTATTACTGATACCAAGCAGCGCGCCCCCAGAACGCAAAGCCCAAAATGTGGATTCGGCGCCAGAAACAAACTGCCAACTAGAACACTTTCGCGGCGTAGTCGCCCAACAAATAAACAACGCTACGGCGCTTTAATAATGACTAACGCGGCAAGCGGCAGAATGTTTCTTTAAAAAAAATACGAGCAAAAGAGACGGTTCGGACGCAACGCGAGATCACATTTCGCTCGGGCAGTGTCAACAACGAAGAACTGCTGAAAGTGCCCTACGACGCAGTAAATTTATAATATTCCCGGGGACATATCGCTCGTAAATTTAGAGAAATCGGCTGGGGAAAAACGAAAACAAAACCAGAAAAATCACCACCAGAAACTACACGAAAGCGAAAACGTCAGCCCAACCGAGGGGCGACGCGACGGAGCATTCGGGAACGAACCGCCGGGTTTCATTTTATATACTTTTAGATCTCACAAGTTGCGAGTGGCAAAGAAAAAAAAAAAAGGAAAGGCGACAATATTATTATCCTGGAGGAAAGAGTGAAGCTGCTCGAACTTTTGTTTTTGTTCTCCACCTCTTTTTCTTGTTTACGACAGCGCTTGCAGCCTTGGGTCAGCTCCCCCGTTTTCTGGTGAGATGTCGCTCCCCATCCGCACACATCCACAATTCATGCCCACTCTTTCCTCCTTTCCCCATACTGGGATCCGCGCGAACTCCTTTTCAGCCCATCCACACCGGCTTTCGCACTTCTGCTTCGACTGCCCAACTAGTGCGGTCGGAAACACAAAGCCATCACAACCGGCCCTTTTAATCCCGGAGGCATTGGGGGAGCCTCGACGTGAGAAATGCTCCTCGCGCAGCGTCGTCACCGTCAGAAGCTATTACTGCTATTACCGTCGCAAGCCGAACCAAAACGAGTAGTCACAACGCGGGTGCTCAACGTATACGCGCTAATCGGGCAACGCATGCCAAAGTGTGCCGACGTCAATCGATTGTTCTCCGCTCTTCGCGCAATGTCACAAAACAAAAAAAAAAAATGGAAGGGCGGCACCGAAAGGGGGCTTTCGCTGCCGATCGAGAAGCGCGTTTCTCGTTTTGTTTCGAAGCCTCGCGGAGAGGAATTTCCGCCAGCACTTCGGCGGCGCGCAACACAAAAGCGCATCGATTAAGCGATCGAGCGTGTTCCGGGAGAGAGGGAATACCGACCCGAACAGGGGCGAGCTGGGAGCTATGCACTAGGATGGCAGAGAGATGGAAGAAAACGCTATGCGTAAACACACCTCCTCGCCTCTCCTGCACCTCGCTCTGGCGGATGCAAAAACTTTCCGACGCACTCGCTTCGCCTCCCGACTCTTTTAATCGCGCCGGTGTTACAGTGTTGCGCTTCGCCAAAGCAATTTTTGAAGCAGTGTTTTTGGAGCCGGCGAAACGGTACAATCTCGGGCAGTGCAACGCTGGGGCGTTTTAAAGCACACCCCGGGGAGATAAAGAGGGCTGGTAAAGGGGAGGGAGTTATTAACGAAGGTAATAATCCTTAACGGAAATTGCAGGGGTTAAGAAAGAAGTCTTTAACGGAAATTGCAGCGCCCAGCGCTGCTGACGGCGCGGACCGTTACGCCAGGAGTGGATGACTCAATTGAGATTCGATAATTATTGGGAATGGGGCTGACAAGGAAAGAAGACCGACAACGAAAATAAAAGGGAAATAATGCCGGAACAGAAATACGAAGAAAGAAAGAACGAAAGAAAGAAAGAAAGAAAGAAAGAAAGAAAGAAAGAAAGAAAGAAAGAAAGAAAGAAAGAAAGAAAGAAAGAAAGAAAGAAAGAAGAAAGGACTCCATTGAAATACGAACAACAAATAAAGTCATGGGTGGGAAGGGGGAGGGGGGGGGGCAATGCGGCGAGTGCACATCACGTACCTTAGCACTGTCGAACTACTAAAGAAGACTTTCAAGTCGCGGGTCTATACAAATCTCACAAAAAACGTTTGCACCTAATACTGAGCCCTCACTCGCAGCTGGGCATTCAAAAAAGTGCCACAGTTCAAGCTTGCTCCCATGTACTTAACGAAGAAAGCTGAAGCGAGAAAAAAGAAATCGATTCACTAAATGGTGTTCGTCGTGCTTATGCAACCAGTGGAGTACATATACCCCAAACTCGCCTTTGAATTTCTTTTGGTAGGTCGCAAAATGTCGATAACATGATACCGAACCTCTAAACCAACAATGAGAAGACGTTGCGGCACTGCAGACGTTGCAGCCTTTTTCGTGAAACACAGGTCGAGCTCATCGTCTCGACATGATGTGATGCGACGAGGAAGGAAACTTCTGCGCGAAGATGCATTTATGAACGCTAGGGTGAGGGGGGGGGGGGGGGATTATAAAAGCTTTTTTTTTTTTTCGAAAGCGTGTCGTGCTGTGAAGCACAGAAAAATCCGAGGCACAGAAAACACCCCACGATTTGCCATATAAGCGATTAAAACGGTTTCCGCACCCTCACACAAAAAGGAAAAGTGAACGACACAGCGGACGCGTAGCAGTCCAGCCACCCCTCCTCTCGATCGCGAAAGGAAGCCCAAGAGGGAGAGACATGATGAGGAGGAGAAACGCACGCGGTACAAAGCGGCCGCGATCAATACCGAATAACAGCCCCCCAGCTCTGCCCTCCAAGTGAGTGCCGGTGAATCGGTTGTGCCGACGCGCGGTCTACGGACACGGCACGCGAAAATGAGTTTTAATTACTCCGCCCCAGCATCGACAGTTATGTGCGGTGGGAGGGCGAAGGATCCGATGCGGCGACGCCACGCGCGCGAGAGGCTCTTTCTCGTCGCTGTCGAAGCAATAATGTCGATGTACCAGTCCCTGCCGCGGCAAGTTTTATCGCCATTTCCCTTTTGGTTTAATTGATCGCTAGCTGCAGCCACTTCCTTCCCGCTGCAAGCATGACGCCAATAAATCAATTACTGCAGATGCACGCTTGCCCCGTTCAGCTCACTAGTGGTTCCACTTAGTTTATTGAGCAAGGGGATGTGCGTGACGGCGCCAAATGCTGGGCGGCACAGCAAAACATCCCATTTTAAACCCGCCGAACGAAATGCAAAGGAGCTTTGGAGAAGAGAGATAAGGACGCAGCAGGCGCCTTTAAATGCGAGGTTCTGGAAACGGGGGGAAAACGATCAATGCCGGTCTTTGTGCTGTGTAGACGGACCAAGGTCAGTATAAGCCAGACGACCCAGGCGCAGCGCTCGGCCATTTCCGATTCGAATAAAAGAAATCATGCCTTGCTTTTAAATGCAATGCACTTCTTAAGCGACCCTGAACCTGCGTCCACCGGCGATGTCCGCATCACATACCCACGTGGGGGATTGGCCAGGAATCTCCTCATCTTCCCTAGCAACGGGGGGAGATGGGCGCGCGCTGCCTGGCCGCTGACATGGCACATACCCACGTGGGGGATTGGCCAGGAATCGGGCGTGAGAAGGGCTAATGCACCCGCCTAAAGGAGTACTGACACGAAATTTCAAAGCTGAGATCCGCTCTAGCAATCAAGTACAACGACAACACAAATAGGTGTCTGTGAATAAATGCATCTTTCTTTCTTTGTAGTTGTGTGGGTGTGTGATCTCTCTTTCGCGAACATTACCGAACCGCGCAAATTCAACTCGTGCATTCGCACTTTCACATTCTTCCCCTCGGGGAAATGCGGGGAATTTTTTATGGTGACATTTTCCTCTTGTTACCATGCTTTAGTAACAAGCGCACAGTACGAGTTGTTGCGTGGCGGAAGAACAGATGAGACGATCTGTAGTTGCGGTGAAGTGATCTGTTTACAAAGAAATGCGATTGACGTTTTCAGAGTACGTACACGGCGGCCATCACAGAGCTCGCGCCGGCTGAAAGTCAGCCACCCCCTCGTCGTCGTCGGTGGAGGACCATAGGCACCATGGGCCATTGCCCGCCATGTTCCGTGACAATATAAACAACGCAGTGTCTAGAGTGCCGTCCGACAGTACTATAAGCCCTCCACTAAAGCGACGTCCGCCGGCGTTTTGATAAAAAATGCCGCGCCTGGCACCACTTCGTCTTCCGTTTACGTAAGGTAACGTAAAGTAACCTAACATAACCTAACAAATAGAAGAAAAATCACTTAGAACACCGAAAACTGACCAAGCGATGAAAATTATCATTAAAACTAAAGATGCACAAAAAACATGGCAAGAGCTGGAATCGAACCACGCCCTTCGTAGCAAGAAGTCCAGACGGAGCCTCTAGCCTGTGTCAGCCCAGTCTTAAAAATTCCGAGTTCCGTCGGACGGCAAGCTAGACGCTGCGCATAAACAAACGCCTTAAACTAGTACCACTTAGCAATGACGCAAGCACCACTCTATTAAGCGCCCTTTCTATACTGCTAGCTTGGATGTTCTCCGTGCTATAGCTTTTAGTGCCTTTTAAAAAACGTCCCCGCCACAAGTCTTCGACGCGGTCTTCCCCCAAGGCATATCGAATAACCGCGAATCAATACCGCGTCTCAAGTTGCATCCAAAACCCATCTTGGGGAGAACATGAGAAAAAAAGAAGTGGTCTCGCAAGCGCTGCCCCGGATTCGGCATCCTTCCTTATTGCGACAAGCATGAGCGTTAACTGTTACGTGATTCTGACTCTCCGGGATGTGCAAAGAGCAAACAAGCGCACCAACAAGCACGTACAACCGTCCAAAAACAAATATCGCTGCCGTCATTTTTGTGCCACCATTCTCCCAGCTGTTTGTTTCCGTACGACGGGATTTCCGAGTTCGAGAAAAGTCTCGAAAAACCACTTATCCCGAATTTCTCGGAACGCTTTTCCGCGATGGCTATCACAAAAAACGATGGATCTTCTTTTTGTATTATTAACGCTAAGATGAGGGTGGGGTTTTGAACACGAAGATAGGCTGCAGGTTAGCTTACATTTTGCAGCATCACGGCCACGAACCACTTTGACAGACAGACAGACAGACCGACAGACAGACAGACTGAGAGAGAGAGAGAGAGAGAGAGAGAGAGAGAGAGAGAGAGAGAGAGAGAGAGAGAGAGAGAGAGAGAGAGAGAGAGATATTCTGGGACAACGACATCCCCTTCAGAGCGCAACTCGTGAGCAGTCAGTTCCTTCCCCTTGTACCGTCGCTTTTCCCTGAAAAGTAACAAGACAAGTGGATTTTCGTCTCACCGTCCTCTTCTCTCACAGCCTCTTTGTTCTCCTCCTCCTCCTCCTCCTCCTTCAAGGAGCAGCTCTGTCCGGCCAAATCGAAGGAGAAATGGGCAGCTACCTGGCAAAGCTTCTTCCCCTGAGCCCCAGAAGCCCCTAGTGTGACCCACGCGGCTCTGTAAAGGTCGGAAGCCGGGTTTTTTTTTTTTTTTTTTCGCTTGCGTGTACATAGTACGTGCTTCGGCCAGTGGTCCCTAGCTCTGTTCGCGGAGGGCAACACAGTGCTCTTTCTAACTATCAATCTCCACTCCCTCTCCCAGCCCCGTTCATTCATCTTTTGGATATGTCTTCTCCTATTTACACTCTCCCTCCTTTCTCCTTTCTTCCATCTTCCTCTTCCACTATCATCGTTGTAGCAGGAGCGTTCATTTACTTTTTTTTAAACGAGCGTTGAAGACAAAATACTAAGTTCGGTGCAATCGAAAGATTGCAACGTAAGAACAATAATAAATCCAATTTTAAGGTAAACTAGAAAGCAATTAAACTAGCGTTCATTTCACAAGTTGTGGGCAGTACAGAGGATGCAACATAGTCCTAACGCCTATTCTTCCTTTTCTTCAAACGTCCACCGTAAGAACGTCAGATCGAGCTAGACGCGCTGATGCGGACAGGTTGTTGATAACAATGCAAGCAGCATCAACTGTACCGCACGCAGCTTGTGAAATGAACGTAGATTAGGAAAACAGGCGAGTGCGTGGCGGCTCACTAAACAGCTTGTTCGCACTGCCCGTGCGAATTCGCATCTAGCGGCACACTACACTATATAGTGCCAGCTTATGGAACGGCGAACGGAAGCGGAGATGGGCTCTCCCCATTTGCGCATGCGCCTCACGAAATAGCCCCGGCCACGTTGATCCGTCGATCGTCCAGCGAAAAGACTCACCTGCAAAACAGAGAGAGAAAGAAGGGGAAAATCGTCAGTGCACTTTTATTTACATAAAAGTTCATCTGAACACAGCAGTATTCATTTGCCGAATTAGAAATCATTTTCCCGCCATAACAACAGTCCTCCATAACTTATTTCAATTTTCTCGCTCTGATAAGCCAAATTTTGTAGAGAAAAATCTCCCGAGCAGCCGCTACAACGTTAAAAATGAGCGAAGAATGCTCGTCCATTGTCATTATTAACGAACAGCTACAGCGCCATATACAAGACATTTTCCCCATCGTGCAGGGCGACCTTTTTGTTTCAGTTTGAAGGCAATGTGAGCTAGCTGTCCACACACATTTATTTATTCATATACCTTAGGGGCCCAACAGGGCATTACATAAGGGGGGGGGGGGATGACATTCAGGATTAAAAACAACGAAGATTGTTGTTTCAAATACGCAGGGTATAGCAAAATAATCAGTCGGACTTCAAAAAAAAAAAAAAACACAACAAATATTCACAGAGCAAACACATTGGGAAAGCAGTACTTATCGTTTTTGCACAAGCAAAAGGTTACAATGACTGAGATTGGTTATTGGTTTCAAGGAAAGCAAGCAACGCAGATTGGAAAGTTGAAAGCTAAGTGTGTGCGACAATGCTAGCAGGCACTGAATTCCACTCATTTATCGACAAAGCAAGGGGGGAAAATTGGTGTTTCTTTGTTCGAGAAAATAGTGGTTCTACTTTATAATCATGGTCGATACGCACGGAAGTGTACGAAGCATGGTGAATTAAAGTTCATCATCATCATCGTCATAATCGTCATCATCATCATGTTCCCCGCAGTGTTCTGCGCCATCCGTATTCCCTATTTTCAATTCCTTATTCTGCCCGAATTTTGCTTCCATCGGTTTTTACACGAAGTTTTAATTGTCAGCCGCCCCTCGGCAGCAATTTTTTTACTCAAACAAGTGTTGCTTTTGTGACCACATTCCGGTACTCCGCAAAGGAAATCTGACGTGCGCAAGAAAATGATAGGCGCACTTGTTTCTTACAACATCGGCGGTCAACCGTAGTAGACATGAATAACTTCCAGAACCATCGTTTCATGCAAACCCAAGGTGTATAGAATCGGAACTGCCGCAGCAATTTTCGGACGCAACGAAAACAAAGAGCACACAAACGCAGATACGAGATAAATCGTTACATGCAGTTATGCATTCTATGCTGTAACTAAATTTGCTCCACTGCTACAACTGCGGGACTTTGCTGACGCGTAGCTCTGCAGTCTATTTCCAACGACCCCCAAACACTCCCGGACGTCGTAGCCTAGCAACATTCTCGGGTCATATGTGCTTTATCTGTTAACACAAGCGATCGCTTGCCCCTGCTTCCACATAGCAGCTAATAAATAACTGACAACAGTTTTGGACGACCAGCGATACCCAAGTGAGGACCCTCTACGGCTCATCAGAGGGGATCCGAAATCAATTAACGACTTAAGCACGTACGCCAATTCACACTCGCCGATTCCCGGCCGCGGCGGCCGCTTTTCTGGTGGAGGTTAAAAGCAAAAAAGAGGCGTGTTCGACATTTGGGCGCGTGTTAAAGATCCCCAGGTGGTCAAAATTAATCCAGAGTTCTCCACCACGTCGCGCATCGCCTGTGTTGCGTCGGCGCGTTAAACCCAATAATCAATCAATCAATCTATCTATCAACCAATCCACCAATCAATCAATCAATCAATCAATCAATCAATCAATCAATCAATCAATTCACACCCGCGCCCAGCAACGCGGATAGGAGCAGACCGACAGAACGCCACCCCATAACGCCCTAGCACCACAGTGTTTGCGATGAAAACACGGTAGACCCGCACCCGGTTCGGACAGCACGCGACCGCTCGCCAGCGCCGATGTTTGTCCAAGGTGGAATGCTACGGACGCATCGACGAGTTTCGCCACTCCAGCCACCACCGAGTTTCTCTCGCACGTCCGAGCCCAGCAGCGGCCACACACTGGACAAACAGAAGGGCGACTCGGCTTGCTGTGTCCAGGGGCGCGAGAAGAAAGCGAGCAGGGTAGCATGGTCGGGATCCCACGGGGATCCCGATCATGGTCTCTCCGAGGATCCTACCCTCCTGCACTCGCCACGGTTGTTCAGACTACGCTGGGGCACGGGGAAATGGAGGAAGTCTCGCTGTTTGTTTGCCGATGACCAAACCGCGGAAAGCTCGTGGCGCATCCAGAAGCGTCAGCGTTCCCTTCGCTAGACGCAGCGTTTGTCCGCTTTGGTCTAATGAACGCGGAGCCTGTCTCCCGCATCCCCGCCAGCGCTCTTCAAACACGGCACGATGCGGAAATGGTGTCCGGATTCCGGAACATCCACTACGCTCTGCGGGCCGTGTTGATCAAGATGCACCCCCCCCCCCCTCCCCCACCAAGCACACCTTCGTTTCCCCTGCGTATGTACAACTAAGCGCGTACAGCCGACGCAGCAGTCGACTGATTGACAATATTTAGCGGCGCGCGCAGCTGGACAGTGAGACAGCGATGTACAGTAATCCCTCGTCCCACCGAGGTCGTAAAATAGACCGAAAATTTCGAGCTAAGCGGAGTTTCGAATAAGGCGAAATGACGAAAATTCGTACCCAGGTCACTGAAATAATAGCTAGCGCAGGTAAAGCTGCACTGCACAGGGGAGCTCGTAATAAAGGCAAAACAATTCGCAAGAAGAACGAAATTTTATTATTGCGGAAGAAAGAACTGCGTGACGCTGGCCCGTTTCGTGTTCGCAACTGGTCCCAAAAAAGCGTCCTCCAGCTGCTCAACGCATCGCATCAATTGTTGCTCGCCACCGCTACATTCCACCATGTTGCGAAGCGGTCGCAGCATGTTCCTTGTTTTTGCCATTGTAGGCACTTCTGGAGGCTCATGGTCGTCCGCTGGAGCAACTGCATCGTCCACAACTATCTCAACGATGTAAGCGTCGGACAGCCTTCCTGCAACGGGGACATGGGCCTCGCACAGCGCGGACTCCGCGGAAATTTGCCGGCCACGACCGCTTCCGGCGCGTAGTGGGAGCTAAGCGTGGCAGACTGCCTTTTGTGTCTTCTCTGTCGAGGTTTCAAGATATCCAGGGTCCCCCGAGGAAAAAAAAAACGTTTCGAGGTCTCTCTCTCAAGGTAAAGGGGGGCAAATACATAGCGCTTATGGGAGGTAAATGCACGGCAAGAAAAAGTTTCTACTTAACCGATATGTCGAGATATCCGAGTTCCAGTTAAGGAGGGACTGCTGTAGAGTGAGACAAAAGGGAGATCGTTACCAGCTGCGAAACGAAAAAGAGTGCGGTAGTTATAGCATTTCTCGTAACAAACCTGACAGAGCAACTAGCTCGGAGGTCAGACTTCATGCTCCTGTCGCCTTTAACGAGACCTTTCCGAGAAGAGTATATACGCCCGACGCTACAACAGCGCGGGTCTTGGTCTTTCCTTAAAACTGCAGCATAATTGCTCCTTAATGACCGCTTAATGAGCGAACGCAAGGTCGTACGCAACTACCCTCAGCAGCTGCGCAGTACGTGAGCTGGGAAAAAGACGAGACAACGTCAAGAAGAACCCAGGAATCGCGAAACCGCACTTCTTTTTTTCCCCCGACACTTCGCCGCAGCCGACATCACGCACGGCCCGGGCGTAGCCGGCCCGTTCCGTCGTGCCTCATTTCCCCGGCACAAGCGCTGATGCGCTCGCTTCGCCGCCGTATACCGACATCGTTTGTCGGGCAACACGATCCCCGCTCCTCCGCCGTCCCTATTCACCGTACCAGAGTACTTAGCGCGAGCACGGCCGCGACGCAATATGCCGTAAACGCGCCTCATCAGCGCCGATATCCTCCAGGAAAGCGCTGATGTCGGCCGCTTTACTGCCTGCCTACTTCTCCGCGCAAAGCGATTCTCCCGCCGAAAGCGCGGATCGGAACGGAGTAGTGCAGTTTACACGGGCGACATCGGAGATGGTGATGATGCGGATCGTTCTCCACGGGAGCTCGAGTTTGCCGCGGAGAGCGGACAGCTAATGAAGAGGATGTGTGGACGAGGAGAATGTGGAGCGGAGTAGGAGTAGGAAAAGGAGACGGAGGAGGATAGGGAGAAGGCTGAGGACGGGGATGAAGGGGACGGGGAGGCGGAGGATGACGATGATGATGAGGATGAGGATGAGGATGAGAAGAAGAAGAAGAAGAAGAGGAGGAGGAGGAGGAGGAGGAGGAGGAGGAGGAGGAGGAGGAGGAGGAGGAGGAGGAGTGGATACAAGGAGCTGGATGGGGAGGATAAATAAAACTACGGTGGTGACGAACCGGAGAACGAAACAACCAGGGAAAAAAACGGGATAGAAAGAAATAAGAACAAAGCATGCGAATTAATTTATTTAGACGGGAGATATCGAAGACTTCGTGCGAGGGGAATGGGAAGGAAAGGGGGATAGACAAAAGAGTTGGCTGGTGGAACGGAGCCCATCATGCATCCCCCCCGCAGACGAGTCACTTAATAATAATCCAAGTCATTTCGGGGAAAAGTAATTTTTACTATTTGACGATGTGCTTATGCCCGGCAAAATGAAAAAAATAAGAGATGAGAAATTACTCATGCCACAGAACCGGGACTGAGCGGACTCGAGGGATGAATCGCTCCAACGACCAATCCACGCCAAAAAATAAATGCTTTCGCATTCTGGGGTGAAAAAAAGAAGAAAACGGGTTATTTAAATTTGCCAGGGTTACTTTATTTTATAGGACAACGATAAAGCTCACTCCTGTAACTGTCCAGCGCAGGAACATCAGCAGCGCAGCTTTGGCGCGTGTAAAACCCTTGTTCACTTTATTGCTCAAGAGTACGGATCAGCCCATACGGACAAAGAAAACGGCGGGAAAAGAGAAAGGCCGTTTTACCACGTGCCGCGATCACTCAGAGACGAACAAAAATAATGGCCAAGTGGCAGAGGCGGACACCTACGCACTACCAATCCAACCCCAGCTGCAAGCACTTTAGCCCGTACTCGGAGAGAACGCGCACACGGGAAAGGAGAAGGGCGTAACAGCGGTGTAGGCGCCACGTTGTTACTGCCTCCCCGAAGATTCCCCGGGGCGACGAGGGAAAAAGCCAGGCGGTCGGCGCACACTTTCTCTTTGCGAGCCGTCAACGAGGAATGCGCGCCAACGCGCCGCTCCACTCCGTCACGGTTAGCGCTGCCGGCGTCCGCCGGCGATCGCTAACGACATCGGCGGCGGCATCTCTTATTCGCCCGTTCGTTTTCGCACCGGAGGCCTACCCCGCCGCGCGTGTTCATCTAGTATTTACCGGAGCCCGCTGCCGCTATCTGCACGCGGCGGGCGGAGCCGGAACGCGGGTCCCGGCCCCGGCGGCAACAGCAGCGAGAGAAGGCCAGCGAGACAAGATCGATGCACGGGAGCGGCTCCGGAAACGGGCGCCTGATTAATGGGCGACCCGGGAACGCTGATCGCGTCGAGCAAGGTGGCCGCCCCAACGCCGCCCCATAGATAACTCCGGCCCGTCGCCGCCGCCCGCAGGGAAGATACGAGACGGACCTGGACGGCTTCCAGATCCGACGCGCCTTGTGCGACGGGACAGCATAGACGTTTGAACTGTCGGGGAAGTAAGTTCGCTTCGAATCGAAAGTCCGATCTCATTCGTTTACTACCTTGGAAGTCTTTAAAGGGTCCATTAAGACAAGAAAATCCCGGGCCATCTCCACTAACGTGAAACCTGAGGAGGGGCGAAGCATGCAGTGCATAAGTGTATTCCTGAGAAAGAAAGAGGGCACCGACCAAGTAACGAAAACGAAAAACTTGAAAGACGTTCCGGCTCCCGCACGGGAGCCTTGTTCACAATAAAGGAGGCTCCCGTGCGGGAGCCGGAACGTCTTTCAAGTTTTTCGTTTTCGTTACTTGGTCGGTGCCCTCTTTCTCTCTCAAATGTACCCTCCCGACCAGGCGGTTGTCCGTCAAACCCTTGACTTCAAGTGTATTCCTGGCGCCTTGGCGTTTTTTGCCCACGGAGATGGAACCGTGGGGGGGGGGGGGGTATGGTATACAGCTTTGCTGTAGAGGTCTCGTGTCTTCGAAGCACGAAGCTCTCTAGCGCGAGGCGTAAACGAGTGTCCCGCTGTTTTTTATTAGTGCGCGTTTCGAAGCTCTCCAGCGCGAGGCATAAACGAGTGTCCCGGTGTTTTAGTGCCGTCACCACATGAGATGACGACGACAGGAGACGCCAACAGCCCCGGCCCCTAAGGGGCTTCGCCTATAATACAACCTTGCACACTTCGAACTCACTCTGGTAACTCATTCAGCTCCATTTCAGCCACGAAAGACGTTTTAAAAAACGCAAGAAAAAGTGCTAAGCTTTCGGATTTCGCGCTACGGATGCGTGACACGGGCAGGAGTGAGGCGATGGAGGCCAGCACGAGTGTGTTGACTGCGCGTTAGCGTTCAGATGATACGACTGAGCGGAACTGTACTTGGGAACAAGTCAAGAACGGCAACAGCTCGAGTACAGTATCCCTCCGCCTCAGCGACGACCCGGGTGTCAAGACTCAACGGGGGGCGCGCGCGCTTTGAAAGGAGGTCGCTATGAATGCGCAACATCGTCTGCCTTTTCTCACGTAGTTTGTTTGTGGTCGCTGCGGCAGTTTATGAGCCTATTAAGTACAAAAAATCACGGAAACGGCTCGCGCCACGTTCAGAATAGTCCCAGTAACGCACTACTTGCGCCGCGCGGAGCAACGTTCGGCTGCGGTGATGAGGCACAGCGGCAACTTCGGTTTCCGTTTTTAAGCAAAGTGCAGTTGTAAGTTGTAAGTGCAGTTGTAAGTAAGTAAGTGCAGTTGTTAAAGTTTTTAAGTTGTACCCGAGTACAGAGGCCCCCTACAATCGCCCAATCGTGTTTCTTGGCGCTGGCTCTAGTCGGCGGACGCCAGTACGTCACAGAAACAAGATTTTGTGACGTCATAGAGAAATCGACGGAAGGTGGCCGGGGAGTCGCCACTGCTTGATATGTCTTCGTTAATGTCTCCATTATTTGTTCCAAGTTTGCGATAATATCGGCATCGTTGTTTTCGGGGAAAAGCAGTCTTTTTTAATGAAACAAACTGCTGTGTTGTTTGTGTGGCCTGTTTGAGTGCGCCAATTCATCGGGAACATCGCAAGATTTATCGCACGTAACGCACAAAATGCCGTAGCAAGCCGGCGCGACGGCTCTGCTAAGATCGCCGTTTTCAGTTAAATTTACCCTCTCCCTCTCTTCCTTTTTTCACAAAACACACACACACACACACACACACACACACACACACAGAGAGAGAGAGAGAGAGAGAGAGAGAGAGAGAGAGAGAGAGAGAGAGAGAGAGAGAGAGAGAGAGAGGGGGGGGGGACGACAACAATGCAGTACATTGCTTCCTTAACACACTGCCACTACAACTCTGCGAGCAATGGAACGGAAGATGATAGGTGTAACATTAAGGGACAAGAAGACAGCGCAGTGGGTCAGAGAACAAACGCGTGTTAAGGACACTATTAGTAGAAACTGACAAGAGGAAATGGTGTGGGAAAGCATTTAATGCGAAGGCAAGATAAGCGTTGGCCATTAAGGATAACAGGGGATCCCCAGAGAAGGCAAGCATGGCAGGGGTTGGCAGAAAGTTATATGGGCAGATGAGATCAGGAAGTTTGCGGGGATAAATTGGTCGCAATTAACACAGGACCTGGATAATTGGATATCCACTGCAGAGGCCTTTGCCCTGCAGTGGGCGTGACAGGCTGATGATGAAGTTAAGTTAACGTGCTCAAGTGCACTCAGAAACCGGCCTGATATCCTCGATACATGTCGCCGGGTCTTGCTTTTGCTGCAGACAATGTTTACGACACTAACCCCGCATACTGACTGACGTCGAAATTTCCCCGGTAGCCGAGACGTTGCGTTGAAGACACATGCTTTAAAGGTTCCCCCAACATGCTTCAACCCAAAATGATGGGAAGAATACAACGACGTAAACAATTAGCCAAAATCAAGACTCAATCAAGGCCAGTTCCGGGCTTTTCGCGAAACACTGTGGCCGTAATTCTAAGGTGAACGAATACGACCTGACGCCTCTCAAACACACTGCGCTCCTTGCAATCTTTCAACCAGCCCAGCTACTCCTCAAGTTAAAACAGGCACGTTGAAAACTGTGCTTTCCAGTTGAATATACGCTAGCGCATTAGGAGCCCTTCGGTAGAGAGTAGCTGCGATGACTGCGAGATCATCGGATTACCCCGCTCGCTAAGCCGGACACTGCCGTGCATTCCAGGCGCGGTCGATGCAACTCCCATTTAGAAACCATAGGGCTCATAGCGAGCCGTGGCTGACCCGGTGGAATGTGCGAGTCAATGGAAAGGCTGGCCACGGCTCGTCACCGGCATAGTGCGCCCAGTACGCATCGGAGCTTTTATGTTTATGTGTACTTTCGTAACTTTCATTGTTTACCCCACCAATCTTACTGCTAGAAAAACGAATACGCATTACATTTAAGCGCAAACAGCTCATTTTGCAGGCTTTTAAGCCGTGCCTAACTTGCGTTTGCTTTTGCCGGCCTCAGCCAATCGCAAAGCTGCCCATAATACCAGCTCAGTGCGGAGATAGATGTTGGGAGTGGGTCGCGCGGCTATTCTCTGTTTTCCTTATTACACAGCTTATTTTAGCGAAGTTCGCGTTAAATATGGTGTCAGTGTTATTCTGACGAGGCAATCTTTCGAATGAACCAAACTTGCATTCTGTCTTCATCGCCCCCTTTAAAGATAAGCGAGTTACGGGGTAACATAGCGATTATTCGTGAACTTCGCCGCAATATATTCGCATTTATCGCGTTTTCGTTGCACGTTAATAAACGTTATAGGTAAACAAAAACTTTTTAACTCTAAAAGCAAGCAACCAATACGTACACCGTACTCCCCCGCTTTCACTAGGTTATTACGGCGTGTAATTACTTAAGGCCGTTCTACATGGGGCGAATTTCGCCTGCGAATTCGCAGTTGCGGCGCCGCCCGTGCGGCAAAACAATTTATTTTCGTATTTTCACTGCTGCGACATATTGCGAAATGCTAAGCGGCGTTCACAAGAGAAGTTCCACTCTTCCAAACATTTGAAATTCGCCACAGCAAGGAGAATAGATCGTTTTGGTTCACGATCGGCGCCGCAGCTGCGAATTCGCAAGCGAAATTCGCCCCACGTAAACCGGCTTTACGCGGCTTACATACATGCCCGGTTGAAGGCACTAAGGCGACAGGATGTGACGCAAAGCAAGCAAGGCGGCGCTTCCTTTCCGTGCGCGTCAGAGGTCGGGCAACCGGAAGTACGTCCCGACTGAAACGGAAGCGAAACTAACGTTTTCGAACGGACACAACTCAGAGTTCCGACCATGGTGCACGACGCAATTAGCAGCACGGGTGAAGTAGGGAAAAAACCGGGTTGAGTAATCAGATAAGAAAATTCGGAGAGAAAGGACGGAGTCGGCGGACGCACGGTTGTAGAGCGCGGAAGTCGTTAGAAGGGGAAGCCGCCTTTCTGCAGATGTAGGGCGCGAACGGATGATGATGCTACCTTTCTAAACAACTTCCCAAGCAATTTTAATATGTGGAAAGATTCGATCGGTCGAAACTAGCGAAGGTTACGCGCAAAAATGTTCAGAAACCCTTCCCGAAATGGACCCCACTCAAGTTGAAATTTTCTGTTGCGCGCGATGCTAGCGCACTCTTGTGGCTAGGGTCGTATGTAGGCTTGGTGAGCTCATCGCCTTCCGAAAGGGGCGTCTGCCATGTCCACGAAGGACAGCGCCAGTGCCACACAGTGTGCCGTGAACGACGGGGATGTGCAGTGCGGGGCGGTGTGCTATACGCAACGCTACCTTACTGTAAGAATTCATACCACACGTAGCTATCCAGCAACAAAATTAAGAGCCTAATTCTGTCAGAGCGGTTGTTAATAAATACTTTCGTCACGTCGTACACTTGTATCCGTTCCAGATGCTCGCAATAAACGCGGCAACAGCTTCGATACACCCTAAGACCAGCAGCATCACAATGAAATTCGTGTCGACCCGCAGCAATAAAGAAAAAAACAAAGCTCGACGTCAGACGGCGCACGTAGCAGCAGCCACGTATACGCACTTGCAACGTTCGGTGGGGGGAGGAGGAGGAGGAGGGGGGAGTGCGGCATTCATGAGCGAATTATTTAAGCCGGCCTCCATCATTACGAGACGGCGGAGCGGAAAACACGGAGCGACGAGAGGGAACAGGGGAAAACAAACACGCAGGCAGGGAAGCGGGCCGGACAAGCGTTATTAAGAGAAACCCGAGCTCGCATGAACATCGACCGGGCAGCGGAGGAAATGAGCGCAGCAGCAGCAGCGAGCGCGTCAGGTGATGCATGCACGAATGCATATTGGATGGAAGCGGACACCCGCCGGAATGCAATAAGCGTAAATGACACAGGCCGCTTCACTCGGCGCGTGGGGCCGCAGATAACGGCGCTGCGTCGCGCGCCACCTGCCGCAAGAGAAATGAGCTCACACGCGTATCGCGGGCTGCTCTTTTTTTTTTTTTTTTTCCTCGCGCCGCCCAACGCGCCACGCGGCAGCGCTTTAATGGAGCTCTGTTGATGTTACAAGAGGTTTTATACGTAAAAAGCGTTTGAACGCGTCGGTTTTATCACGGGAATGACAGGACAGTTGAAATTCCGCAATGTAGAGGCGAAACTTTCATTTTCTGCAAATTTGGAGGAAGAAGAAGAAGAATGGGTGGGTTGATGAGTGAGTGAGTGAAGCTGCCAATCTTGCTCACGCCAACGACCCTCCCCCCCCCCCCCCCCCCCCCCCCCCCCCCCTTGCCCCGCCTGTGACCGAACATGGAACTCGGGTCAGACAAAGTGATGTGCCCTTGTACTGCTTGTATTTTTTTTAATTGCGATAATACGCCCTTTGGCATTAATTCCTAAAGATACAACTTGGCACCCGTTTCCCAGAGGAAGTCCAGAAGACAGCGGTGGTGGGGCCCCCACAGCCATCGTTGGAGATCGGGAGGTCTCCCAGGATGCAGGCCTGTGCCACGAAGGTGTCGGGATCTCGCTGCACTCAGGGAAGGGCACGTCCATAGCACGTGTCGGCGTCTTCGGCAGGAGCCGTACATAAGGGGCAGTTGTTGGTAAACGGGGCATGGTATCGCGGTGGCCACGCCCGGGTTATCGCAGGAGAGAGGGCCATCCCAACTCGAAGTCTACGCAGCGTGACCTCCTCCCAGCCAGCGAGCCCACTGGGAAGGTCTGTTCCACACGGTGGGATGAGAGCGCGTGTGGCGCGACGCCGATCTTCCTTTAATTGGAGAAATTGGCCATGACTAAAGGAAGATCTGCGTCGCGCCACACGCGCTCTCATCCCACCGTGTGGAACAGACCTGAAAGCCAGCGAACCGAGCTGCCACGTTATAGCGGCAAAGTAGGCGAAAAGAGACTCGCCAATAGCGCCAAGCGGAGAGGAAAAAATAAAAATATCTCTCGCGTCCGCGCGCGACACCAGACAATCTTTCTCTTCTTTTTCGAAAAACATACAAGCAGTACACAAAGTAGCGACGTCCACGGGGCCCGAAGCGTTCACTTCGGCAACTTTGCCGACTTTTCTACCGGCCTCGAGTTGTTCACTTGCCAGCGGCTCAAAGAATGCGGCGCCAAGCGAGGCGAACAGGGCGCCCCCCCCAAAAAAGTGGCCCAGAATAGCCGAAGCCCAGCGTCACACCCTAAACACAAAGTCAGGGTGCCGCGCCGAGTTGGCACAGCGCGCGGCCTGCGCGCCGCCATTAGATAACACGCCCGAGCGGGCCGAAAGAACCCGCCGCGACCAGAGTTCGGAATGAGAAAACTTGGGAGCGGCAAAACCAAGACAAAAGAGAGAAAAATGAAAAGCTTGTTAGCGTTAGCCGCTGCCACTGATTGCGAACGGCGCGCAAATACTGCGGCTTCCTGCGGGGGCTGAATTTAGCGGGTCGGGAAAAGGGGCGTCCAAGCGCGCAGGGCGTCTGCTGACAAAACTTTGGGTGGCGTTTTTCGTTTTTGTTTCGCGAATTCTCTCTCGCCGAGGCCGTCGATGGTTATTCTTTCTTTTATCATCATTACTGCCGCGGTCGCAACGTCATTCAGACGCACAGTACTAATCAGTGCCACCTATAAATACCGTATTTACTCGATCCTAAGCGACCCCTTTTTTTCACCATCGCGATGCCCAAAGTCAGGGGGACGCTTAGATTCGAAAAACCTAAATTACCCCCCCCCCCCCCCCCCCCCCTGCCACTTTTAGATGAGAAGCATCTCATGCTCGGGGCTCTGTCCCTCCCTCCCTCGTTGTAGTCGTTGTCCGCCGTCCGCACTCTACTGCGCATGCGCGTCTCTTCAGCCCCGTCAGCGTTTCGCCTGACGTCAGCGCAGTCCACTATTAAAAGAAACAGTTAGGCGGCACCCGGTTTCGATCCCACGACTCTCTGGCCGCAACGGGAGGTACGTGGCGCTCTTCCCACTGCGCTACAAACCGAGACGGGAGCGTGTGCTACGAACGCGCCTTATGTCCTTCACTCATTCAAACTACGTCAAGAAGCTACTGATACAACGAAGGCACGCGAAGCTCAACGTCGACGGAAACGACCAACTGAAAACTAATGGGAACTTCAGTCGACCCCATGGCTGCTTCGCATACTACTCAGGGTTCCCCTGCGGGAAGATGGTGTAATTTTTTTTTTCGCGGCCGAATATTCACCAGACGGGCGCAAAGAATCATGTTTCATGTGGCGAACATTTAAAAGAATAAATAAGCACAGACAGCGAACTCCCCGCTTAAGTGTGATACTCAGTCACCCTCACTAACATTCGAGTGCCTTGAACCGCTAGGGCCGCCGCTTTCAGTATCCCCCAGCAGGTCGTTTTCTGTTCTGTGAAGGAAACTTCGTAAATGGCTTCGCTACATCGTCACCACGGACCAGTTCGCACGCGTCTGGAATCTACCTTGCGATGGTTGCTTAGAAAATGGGGTGCTAAGCATCCGAACATCTCTTCCGAATTTTTGTCCCAAAAGTAGGGGAGGGTGCTTAAGATCGCAAAAATACGGCATTAATTGAACGAGTCGGGCGTGGGAAGAATGGGTCACTCTAAAGGATGAGAGTACAACCGCGCGGAGCGTAAAACGATATTTACGTATTGTCAAAACAAACGCAGGCCATTCACAAGCGGAGCCGACTCTTCAACCGTGTACAGCGTCGTCGGATAACTACAGATTGATTCTTAAAGGTAACCTAAACCTTCCAAAGACCTTAATCCCGCGGGGCAAAAATTACCTGAAATGCGCTTCCCACAAGGCGCAGAGCCATGCGGAAAGGCAACCTTTGGATAATCGCGAATCCTTCCCGGGCTTCCGCGCCATGCCCTGTATTGTGCGACTGTTCATACTGAATCGAAGCGTGGTTTAAGCAAGAACATCAGGATGGAGAAACAACTGCTACAAGCGGCACATCGACACAGGTGGTGGCGACCAATTTTGAACGAGGCGATTTCGTTGCAACGCGAACTCGTAGTACGTTATAAAAAAGAATAAACAATCCGTTTAAACCGATATTATAATACAAGCGGTGTCGATCAAAACGCATGTGTACTAGATCGCGGACAATTTCGAAACGACGCGATTTCGTCCCGACCAACATTTTCAGTAAATTAAGAAACCCATTCGGACTGGAATCATGCCACCCTTGCCCTTAAAATATCAAATAAGACTATTTGCAAAATTTTGTAAAAATTTCTAGATTAATAGCGTTGTAGCTTAACATGGCATTGCAAAAAAACATCCCTTCAGGGAGCGTCACAGCGAACAAACACGCGCGAAAAAAATTAAAACGCAACGTGGACCCGAACACAGGCGCAATAGCGGGCACTTGCAGAGAGATTAACCTTCGCAGCCTCGCACGTATAGGCAATACCGCGCAGGACGCGGCGATCCCAATTCGATGGTGCTGTCGCGTTCGTTTGACCACGATTCGCAAAAGGTCCAATAAATCGCCCATTTAAATGGAAAAGGTCCCGTTTTGAAGCTGCGACAAGCGGCAGCATGGTTCCTACCGTAACCCACACACGACACACACGCGCATTTCAACGCTCCCTGGATGAAGACAGCGCCAAATCCAACCCCTTGAGGCACGGGTCGACAAAAATTTGTCACATATCCTACTGACGATTTTTTTTTTTATTTCGTCCAACAGAATCGCTCCAGCTTATACCGTTTGGGAAGGCCTTCTTACTTAAAATGCGTTAGACAATATGCGACGTCGCTCTGGATGCACCTCCGGTACACATTCTACAAGGCGGCGAACAAGGACGACGCCACGTAAACGTAATAATATTCCGTCCCGAAAACGATATGATACAGCCCGGAAAGAAGTACTGCGTCGTTTGGGCGCACAGCAAACGTGCGCTGAAGAAGAACCGCGTAATACCGCCTTCCTCCGCTCTTCGGAGGAGCGCTGCGGAAAACTCGCGCACACGCAAACGAAAATACATCGTGGCAGTGCCGAGCAAATCGTAAGGAGGGGGAAAAAAAACTTGGCTGTTGTTACCGAGACTCGAAAGTGGAACGTGCATGCCGTTTCTCGCGTGTCGGAAACTAAAAATAAGGAAGACGATTTCGGTTATGATTATTGCCGATGAACGTACATCCGCGTGTTCACACCAGCACGTGCTGTTTTACAATACTAAGCTGGCCCGCTCCTCGTGCTCCTGCTCATCTTCGTGTCGAGGAAGATGATCTTAAGAGTTTGCCATACGATCTGATGGTTTCTCATTTTCTCCGGAACGGCGTACGACCGTTTGGGTTACAACTCCGCGCGCGCTTTTATTACCGTCTCTCGCTCGCGAAATGGCGGCATTCTATTCTGTGTTACGCCCGCCTCGTTCGACGGTACGTAAACTTCTGAAACTGCGAAAACGAACTTCAAAAAAGGAAGTAAAATCTCCCGTGCCCCATGTAAAGCAGCTACGAAGCATTCCGGGAAGGAGAAAAAAACAAAAACACGTGAGCCGTTATTACGGTATCGGAATGGCTCGTTCGCAAAGTTATTTCAGCTCGTTCTGGCTCCCTGCTGAACGAAAGAACAAATCAATCGCACGCAATGGAATCAGCATCGGGATGGTCAATGTGCCCAGCTGCTGATTACAACATCACTGACTAAGCTACAAGACATTTGTAATTCCCCACACCCCGAGACGCGACATCTCGCCTCAGGAAGTTTTGATTCTCCAAACACAGGAATGACTCTGTCGGGCAATTTAAGCAGTATCAAATTTATTACGGAGCCCTTCATACAGGGTGTCCCCTCAAACTGCCCGGCTGCTTTCGGATGTAAAACTTTCCGCCTTTGGTGAGCACGCGTGGAGCTGGCGCTAACTACGGCAACCCGCTAAGGCGGCGATGTCGCCTGCCTGTAGAGCGTACTTTCCCGCACACACACTCTCCGTGCTAGGAAGCATCACACGCGCCGCAGGAGAAATCACAGCCTCCTCGCGATTTTCGCGTAAGTAGAGATCAGCAGAGCCATTACAGCAGACGGGTAACACCACTGCTAATCCACAGTCACGGCAGGCGGATTACTCGCAGCACCGCGCGGACATTTTGCCTTAATCTCAGTGCACGACCCCTCCGCCATCATCTCGTATTTCGGACGAGGGGAAAGGAAACTAAACAAGCGGGTGGTCCGGTGGATGCGGAAAGAAATAGATAAACGCAACAAACAATACATCGAAACGCCAAGCGTTCGCCGCACCAAGCCAAACGATTAAAGCAACACAAACAGCGTCCGCAGTGATTCGACGACCCCCCACGGTCGCAGCCGCGCGCATTGCGACCGATTAAGCCTCCCAACCACGAGCGCGCGATAACGCAGCGGGCACGCAGGAATGGGAATGTATGGATTCCCGCTACGGCTTCCGTGTTTCCAACAGCACTGTTGTCTTCTTTGTCGTCGCTTTCGCTTTCTTTTCTATCCTTTCATTCACCTCTTCAACGCGGCGGTACGCTGACGGCGCGACACCGCCAAATGCTGCGTCGTGACCTGGAGTACGTAATGGCGACGATCCATAGGGCTGCGCTCGTATGCGGACGGCGCACAAAACGCGGCCCGGGGCGTTATCGCCACAGCCTGCAGCGGGATCGTTCTCAGCGCCCACAATGCCGACGCGGCGTATATTAGGATTATGCGAATCCACACTGTATCACCGGCGGTCCGTATACATGTATACACTCTTGCGGCCGGGATTTCGCGTAACGGCCCATGAACATCCCCCCCGCCCCCATACCACGAGAGCTTTGTTTTTGAATCGCATGAAAGCAACCATTGTACTTTTGTGTGTTTTTTTTTTCGGAAGCAGACAAGGGAGAAGGATACAGAGAATGCCGTGAAACAAAGAAGAGTTAACGACACAATAGAAGAAAATTAACTGCTGTTAGTGGCTGGAAGTGACACCGTGTTTAATTCGTAGCAGACGGCATCACGGCTAAAACGTTAGTGCCTCCGACGTGCTGCAGTTGAACGTCGATCTAGCTAGGTCCCCCGGACCCGCAATTACTTCGTCAAAACATAAATTTGGTAAAATCGAGAACGCCTTAAAGTTTATGGGTAAAGTTTAGGGTTAAAGCTTTATACCGCGTTTTGCTGGGCTTGACTGTATAAGGACGCGCCAAACCATCTGCCCTATTATTATTTCCTTAAAGCGAACCAGGTTGCGCAAGAGCAGCAGACTTGACCCACACATCCCTACGATCCCGCTGTGCAATTCCGTAAGAAGAAACACACCGATGGATGCATCGGTATAGTTTCGTTTTACCGCTGTGTGGTTTGCCGCGTTATTTCTCTAATCGTATTCCCATTCCAACCGATTTCCCTCTCCCCCCACCCACACACCTTCACCGCACGCAGGGGATCACGTGCCACTGACGCCGACGGTGCTTTATCAAATAAGTGCGTATAAGCGCAATACGACCATTTCGGGATCCCACCTTCTATAGGTACAGCTAGCTCACGGGGCGTTTTCACAAGCGTACATAGACTTGAATGTGACTCATCGTATTATCTGAAGAAAGACCCCACTGTCAATGTCACCAGCCAATGTTCTGTTCCCCTGTCCAGAGCTGGCTGTCGTTTCCCCTGCCCTGTTCTATGTTATCGTCCTCTCATTCGGGGACGTGCGTCGTCGGTTGGCGCATGTCAGCGCCTGGTCGCGTTGAGGCCAGTGGCGCATGGGTGGCGGCGTCGACTGCACGCACGACGCAGCCTTTTCAAACGTCACAGTTGCGATAAGCGCACTTCCGCGTCGTTCGCGTGCCCTCCTCGTCCTTCCGTCACGCGCTCACTGATTTCAAGCGTGTCAAAACAACCGCCTCGTTTGCTATTTTTTGACCGCACCAAATACACCCTGTTGCACACCAATGCCAGCCCACGCGAACGTCGTCTCATCGCATCCTTCTTTCCAAATGACCCTACAACACGTGCAGATGCACGTCACAGTTCGCGAGACGTCCCCTTAACGCCACTGCGCGCCACGCTCGAAGTACAACAGCACGCATTATTTCAACCGATGCTTATTAAACGGGAAGAGGCCGCCGCTACCACGATCATTACCGGGCATTTAGACCCCCAGCGGGCACGAGAGAGTTTTTAAAACGGACGAGGCGTAAGCCTGGTTTCTGCGGTCTCCCCCCCTGTCAAGCGGGCCAACACGATAATCGCGGTCCGCCGCATTTTTCACTCCCGCCAACGGTTACCAAACGCGTCTCACGGCTCCCCCTATAATCTGGGGAGTAAATTAGGATTACATCGACCGTATACACACACAAAGCGCGTTCTCCCATGCGCCGCGACGCGCGCCCGCCAAGGATTGCCGCGAACCGTAAACAGCTCCCTCGGGGGCTAGCGCACTTCCAAAGCCACTCACTCGGCTACCCCGAGAAATTTTGCATTCAGCGCTTCCCACTTTCCGACCGACTACGCACTTTAGGGGCGCCGCTTGTCGTCGTAGCTCGTCCAGCGTCACGCATCCAAACGGAGGCTTCGAAAAGATCACCGCTTCCTCTGGTCGGGATCGGATTACGCTCCCTCGCGTTACGAAGCTGATGTCTATTCCGTTGCGCCACAGAGGCACACGTTACTCGTATTCAAAGTGCTGGGGGTAATTTTGGGCTGCGCCGTTGCCACAGAGGCTGCCGTTGCGGGGCCGAAAGTGAGTACACAATAAAATCATGCACACCTCCGACTAACTACGACGGAGCTTTCTCGCTGCTTAGCTCCCAACCCGACGTCCAAATCGTAGTCTTCCAGCTGGCGGAAGACGCCGCCAGGGCCCATGAGTTCCTGACCGCCGTATCAAGGGACGGGGACACTGCCACCCCAAGCAGTGACTCCGTCTGAACAGAGGTGACTATAAAGCTTTTCACCATCACCACCACCACCGCCGTGACGAACCCCTTGGATGGTCAATCCCACACTGCGAGCGTGTGCTACTCACGAGGTGCGCACCACTTTTCTAGAATCCAAAGAGCAGCTCTCGGGTGTGCACTCCCTAGGCCTAACGATTGCGTTCGGGGCGTACGGCGCGAATCGGTACACCTGCTGCCTGGACTTCGCTCCGACCATGTCGAAATAGACCAATTGGACAGACGATGCCGGCTCCACAGCGCGAGGGAGCCAGGTTCGATCCCAGCCACGGGAAACTTTTTTTTTTCTTTTTCTTTCACTTACTTCACCCACGATCATTCACCATCATCGTCATAAGAAAGTTGGCTTTCCTGCAAGTGCGTATCGGCGTACGAAGGCATCACTGAGGACACCAAAGCTTCGCTTTAATGTAAAACCAGGAAAAAATAAAGAATCGACACACTGATTACGCAACTTCCTCTTTAAGATAAAACAGGCTACGTCACCACTGTGCCCATACTGTGATGTGCGAGAAACCCTGCAGCACCTGCTCTGTCAATGTGCTCGATTCAGTGCTCACAGAGTGTCCCTCGCAGTGGCCTTGGGAATGCCCCTTTCCGTGGACATGCAGCTAAAGGACGTTTTAGGACCATGGGCTTGTCCCAAACGCGCTTTACAGGCTACCAAAGCTCTGATAGAGTACCTGCAACACACAGGTCTAGACCAGTCGCTGCGAGTAGCTCGCCGTCTCTGTGCGCATCAAGCTCTTGAACATCATCGCCACTATTTGCATCACGTCATCAACTGGCGTAGCAAGTTAGGCATTTTAGCCCAGCTAACATCGCCAGACTTCATTACAGATCGCTCTCTCTCATCTATTCCCCACACAATACTCCCCGGAGTGTGTTTTTTGCGGCAATTCAGGCACCCTCTACCACATCGTCTGGGAGTGCGACCGAAACCCCGACCTTCCCCCCATTCCCAACTCTTCCCGTGAGCAGTGGGAGAGCATGTTGTCCAGCTCGAGCCTCGACGACCAGATGATCTTGGTTGTCAGAGCGGGCAGAGCCAGGACAGCCCATGGACTTCCGGACTAGGAAGCCACCCCACAATTTATTTGCTCATTAAAGTTTCTCTCTCTCTCTCTCTCTCTCTCTCTCTCTCTCTCTCTCTCTCTCTCTCTCTCTCTCTCTCTCTCTCTCACACACACACACACTGATTACACAAAATTAATAGAAACTGAATCCAGTGTTTCTTTCAAGGCCCGACTGACTGACTGAATAAACTTTATTAAAGTAAAGATGGAGGAAAGGCTGCGTCACCCTCTCTTGACTACTTTCGATATCAACGGCAGGCCGATGCTGAACTAGTCCCAAGAGGGAGCCACCGCCCCTTTGGCAAATAAATGCCCCGCACTTGTCAGCTTTTACGTCCAATGGAACTGCTTTAATACGTTCATGCTTGGCGTTTGTTTCCCCCTCCGGTGAGAAGCGGTGCCCCCCTTTACCTAGTTACACGTCAGTGACACGAGCGACGAAAAATAATGCGCTTAACGAAAAGGGACTAGGTAGGAGAGAAACTGGAATGAAACCCTAGCTCTTTTCATTTCTAGCTCCCTCTGCCAAAAAAAAAAAAAAAACAGCAACAATAAACGGGCTGAAACCCCCTGCCGGAAAATTATCATTGCAGGCTGAATCGCCTTCGTCACGCTTTTATATGCGAAGCATCTCATGCTCGGGGCTGTGTCCCTCCCTCCCTTGTTGTTGTCCACCGTCCGCACTCTACTGCGCATGCGCGTCTCTTCAGCCCCGTCAGCATTTGGGCTGACGTCAGCGCAGTCCACTATAAAAAGAAATAGCTAGGCGGCGCCCGGTTTCGATCCCACGACTCTCTGGCCGCAACGGGAGGTACGTGGCGCTGTTCCCACTGCGCTACAAACCGAGACGGGAGCATGTGCTACGAACGCGCCTTATGTCCTTCACTCATTCAAACTACTTCAAAAGCTACTGATACAACGAAGGCACGCGAAGTTGAACGTCAACGGAAACGACGAACTGAAAACTAATGGGAACTTCAGTCGACCCCATGGCTGCTTCGCATACTACTCAGGGTTCCCCTGCGGAAAGATGGTGTAATTTTTTTACCGAACTGTCCTTCCAAATGGCGCTGCAGCAACGCAGCTGAACGAGATGGGGCGGAGGTAAACGGACCTGTACGGTTCGAAAGTTTTTGTTGGCGCACAGTGCGCGGGCAGAGAGCCAGGCATTTTCGTTTTTCGCCCTCATCTGAAAAACGGCCGCCCTGGCCGGGATGACACTTGCGCCCTTGGGCTCAACAGAGCAACGATTTAGCCAGTGAGCCACAACGGCAGGTCTTGTACGTGTTCTTTGACTTGTACCTTGGTAAAATTTACACACAAATCAAATACGACATTTAGCGCGCCTACTTACAACTTAGCTCAAGTAGGGCGCCTTGTACTGAAGCAATGCTCCAGGCGCTGCGCGAACTATGAGAAAAAACCGCGCCAAATTTGAATAAAAATTAAGCTCGCTGAAAGACGGAACATTACGGTTAAAGCATTATTCTTTAAAAACTGGCGTCCTTTTTTAAGCTGCGGCAGAAAAGGTAAGTGGGAATGCTAGAATGAACGGGGGGGGGGGGGGGGGGGGGGAATAGAGCGGCGGGGGGGGGGGGGTGATTACGACTCCCTTATCCAGCGAGTTGCCGCCGCGGTCTCTTCGAGCGTCCCGTCGATCTGGCGTGGAAAACTAGCATGCGTCAGCACCCAACTCGCTTACCGCGCAACGAAAAAAAGGAAACGTCAGGCAGCCCGAGCGACGTCCGCTACGCTGAACCACGCTTGCGATGCAGCGGCGAACACAGCCGGAAGATTAGAACGAAATCAAAAACAATATTATTTTCCCGGGGCAACGTTAAATCAACAACAACAACAAAAAAAATGCCGCGCAGGAGCGAGGCGGCATGCGTTACTTCCGCTCCGCGAGATTCAGTGCGCAGCGCAAACGAATTCCCGCAGCACCGTAAACTTTCTGCTTTTCCATTTCGTCTTGGCGCTTTCCGCTTCCGCTGTCGTCTGCGAAGCTCCGATTTCTTCTTCGCAATCTTCTTTCCGCCACAGAGTACGCGAAGAGGTAGCCGCGCAGCTCGTCGGCTGCGCTTTTCGGAGGGACCGTTTTCTTTTTTTCTTCTGCCAAGCAGGCACTTTATATTGTTCTTCATACGTTCACCAATTTGCGTTCGCGCGCGCTTATTTCTCCCCTGCCTCTTCTCCCGACGCTTATCATGTGCGACTGGAAAAGGGCGGACGGAAACGCATTAAGGCAGTATTAAGGTATTTTCCGTCTAAGCTCTAAGGCTTCCCGGTTTCGCCTTTACCTGCGCCGCCGCCGCTACTGCTACGTTTGTTGTACGCACGGTGCGCTTATACATTCCGAGTCACTGCCCGATTAAGCAGGCTGCTGTTGTAACGAGCGAATCAGGGGCTTGCGCTCCACACGACACTCTGGGGGTAAACGACAGTTCAGTTTTGAGCGTTGAATCTTCAGTAACATGTGTTTCAAAAGGCGCCCCTTTGAATTTCACTGTCTATTAGCTTTCAATGAGGTCGCTTAAATAAGCGAGGAAGAACTGTGAACAGATATTGATTTGATTGATTGTAGGTTTTAACGCGCCGACGCAACGCAGGCGATTAGGCGGGCCATAGTGGAGGACTCCGGATTAATTTTGATTTTGATCACCAGGGGACCTTTAACGTGCGCCGAAATATCGTACACACGGGCGTTTTTGCTTTTTTGCCTCTATCAGAAGAGCGGCCGCCGCGGCCGGGAATAGAACCCGCGACCTCGTGCTCAGCAGCGTGCAACGCCTTAGCCACTGAGCCACCGCGGCGGGTATGTGAACAGATATCTCAAGCCTAATCGAACAGCAGGCATTGCTTTGTGAATGAATTGGGTTCGCGTGAACAGAGCGAACAATACGGAGACGGCATAAATGCGTGAAGAGAAACATAACGGTTCAATTGTTGGGCACAACGGCAGCAATCCAGATTTCACCGTAATTGAAGGCAGCATACAGTCACGCACGGAATATTGAAATCAACACTTCGAAATCGCACGAAATTTGATTTCAGAAGCTACCTTTCCAAGGAAGATAGATAAGATAAACATGTTTCGGAACTAGACTCACACGCTTAGTGGAAGAGAAACAATGGGCCAGGAATTAGAAATCAAAAACGCAATCTGGCAAAAAAATTTCCGGCGTAAAGTCTTTGACTCAGAACAAAACGAAGCAAAAGATACTCTGTGATTTAAAGCGAAAAAAAAAAAGGAGCAATACATATGACACGCGATTTTGAGCCCCGCAAGAGTCGTGCAGGCAAAATGCAATAAACCAAAATAATAAACAACGGGAGCAATAAAGCCCATCCTAGACCAAAGAACCAGACGATAAAAAGCAATAAGAGCGAAGGGGGTAGAGGGTACTAGCATCAGCAATACACCGAGCCATCACCGCGGACGTACCTAAATCAGAACAAAAGCCGAGTGCCACAAGAAAAAAACAGACAGCACGAGCCACTAAGTGAGTCCCGGGGATCAAGCCACTGCGGGAAAGCCACGCCAAGAGAGCGCAGCAGTCCAGCAACCTCGCGAGGGTTGGGGAGCGGTGGAGGGGAGGGGGAATAAAGCCCGCGTTGCAACCGAGGGGAGGCAGGGAGGGCGTCGTCCACGAATGACCGCACAGTCGGTGGCGGCGTGCAGAGATCTTGGGCCGCACAGGCCACGCCGCGCGTCTACCCTTAACGACTTCTTAATGGCCCCTAGAACGGCTTAAGTCGCTCACAGGCAGCACTCTTTCTGCTCCCTCCCGCAGGCCTCGCGGCCGTCTCGAGCGCGAGACCAGCGACGTGCCCCCCATTCCCCTGGGGGAAACAAATAAAGCAGTCCACATCCACGCGGTGATTCCAGAGTCGCAGGGAAACAAAAAAAAAAGAGAGAAGAAGAGAAGAGCCGTTGTTGACTCGGCAGAGCGCATTCCTCGCTTGTTCCAACGTCTCTACCCTTCAACGAATTTCTTACTTTCGCGAAAGGGGTCGCATCTCTGGAAGAGCTTGCGAAGCGAAATATGGCGGCATGCCTGGCAGTGTAGGTGGACTGCGGAATACGAACGGCGCATGCGCAGTGGCGTAGTGGGGAGGCACCGGCTCTCTCTTCTGGCCGTAATTTCCGCCCCAGTATAGATCCTCATAGTATTCTTTCTCTATTCCCATCAACGGACACAAAATCAGAATAATCACACGTAACTGTACTCTGGCGTATATCAGTGCTTTGATATGCAGTAACTGTAAAACTGGCGCAGCCTTTCGTTTTCTTCCGCTTGGCGCTAAAATGGCCTTCGTGGAAAGCAATGTCCAAAGCAATACGGGACAGAGCTAATAGGTTCCAATAGCAGACCGGAAAAAACTGTGGTTGATTTATCTGTCATAGAAATCGGTAAAACATGAGACGTGCAGCGAATTCTGCAGCTGAGCGTGATTTTCGGGTAGGCGGCTGTCTTGTGGGTGTGCTTTGCCAGCGACGTCATGCTGGCGGGTCTCTTCGGCAAAGGTGCACTGGCGTTATTTCCGCGACGGATATGACGTCAGTGAAATCTTGGTGTATCCCGGCATAAAACACTTTCGCGTTAAAATATACAACCCGAAAACGAACAACCGGATGTGTAACGTACTCTTCAGTACTAACGGTTTCTTCCCCGCAAGAAGACGCTGTTTGCAGGGGTGCACCCTTTACAGGCCGCTTGCTTCGTTGTACTGGCGTCACTTTCGTGACGGATATGACGTCAGCGAAATCTTTGTGTATCCGGGAAAAAAAACACTTTCGTGATAAAAAAAAATAGCTCCTGTTATGGAGGAAACGCTCCTACAACAGCCCCTAGTAGAAGCGCGGCACCAGTGCGCAGGCGCAGTCTGTTGGATTCCGCGCTAGGTGTACTTCGCAAAACTTGGGAAATTCGCCACCTTTGTAGACAAAGCTGTTTCAAATCCTCACATGTGGCGCGTCCCCGGCGAATCGGGGATGTCCTTGATTAAGTTGGCGAATTACTCGATATTTCGTAATACCGCGAACGGCACTCTGGAGCAACAAACAATACGCACTGTCGCGTGGCTGTCAAGCACTCACGTTTCATAGTCGCCAAATGAAATAATCACCGCTGCTGGTGTGCCAGACTTACCTGCAACAAAAGAAAGCGGAGCAAACATTATTTCCATTCAACAAAAAAAGGCAAGCAAAAGCAGTATTACCATTATTGTTCGTATGGCAGAAATTTTGAGCCTCCGAGGTAAGGGATTTTGCAGTAGTAACACCCAACAGGTTCTAGCATCAACAGCACGAGACCTGCTTACCATTTTCTATTTGTTTTTGCATTTTCGGAGAGCACGGTGGGTGCACAAACTGTTTTCATTACTGGGGTGCGCCACAGAGAGTAAGCAGTCCCAGTTAGCGAGGCATGTTTCTTTTTTGTTGCCGTTGTTTTATTGCCTGTTTTCTACGCTCACGAATCACTTGAACATTTTCTAAGCTCAAGAATCACTCGAACATAACGTTACGATACCAGCTGTGAGCGGGTGGCAATACTAAAGGATTGCAAAAAAAATGTCGTGAGGCTTAAACAAAGAGATTCACTACAAGAAGCGACGAAGAGGAATCTCAACCTTGCACTGGTTCTCGTCGTCATCGCCATTTTTTTAACGCGAAAGTGTTTTATTCCTGGATACACAAAGATTTCACTGACGTCATATCCGTCAGGGAAATGACTCCAGTACAACGAGGCAAGCGGCCTGTAAATGGTTCACCACCGCACACAGCGCCTTCTTGCGGGAAAGCAACCTTTAGTATTAAAGAGTACGCTACACTTCGGGTTGTTGGTTTTCGGGTTTTACATTTTAACACGACAGTATTTTATGCCGGGATACACCAAGATTTCACTGACGTCATATCCGTCGCGTAAATGACGCCAGTACAGCTTTGCGTAAGCGACTTGCCAACAGGACGTCGCTCGCTAAGCACACCTACAAGACAGCCGCCGACCCGTAAATCATGTTCGGCTGCACATTTCGCTGCGCATTTCAGTTTCGTGTTCTACCGATGCCTATGACAGTGGAATCAACTACAGTTTTTACCCGTTCACATTACCATTTATGAAATTCGACGTCTTGAAACAACTGGTTTTCGTTTAACCGGCTCAACATCAACCACGCTGAACATCGCGCAGTATACCTCCGGGCGGTCACCAGGCCGACAGCTCCAGCTCGAATGAATTTCAAAATTGTGGTTTCAAATTTTTTTTTCTTACTCCATACCCGGTCTCTTTTTTTCTTTACTGCCTGACCAGAACACGAGCGCCGGGCCAACCAAACCAGGGGAGCTAGTTGTCAGTCTTGTCGGAAACATCGATCAAGCCAGCAGCCAATCATTTCCTCCCCCATTTTTTCCGCGGTCACGTTAACTCCGCCGCGTTCGCGGACGCACCACTTGTTCTCCAAAAAAAGGAGAGGCGAGCGACTTCGCTGTTACAGTGGCGCACCTTTCCTGAATTGATGTTGCCCGTCCTCGACATTTCCACCTCTCTGCGTTTTTCTTCTTCCTCTTGGCCGGCCACTGGGCAAGCGATAACGGCAGGCAGCGCATGAAAGGGTCGTTCATCACCCGGGCCGAATGAATGCAGCGAAGAGAAACGACCACGCGACGACGAAGTTACAAGTACGAAAAAAAGAAAAAGAAAAGAAAGAAAGAATTGTGTACACACTGCATAAAGCTGCCGCTATGCCCGCTCAAAACTCATTAGCGGCCGGGTTCTAGATCACTTCGGGTGAAAAATGGCCCCGGATGCAAATCTCCGGAAGCTTCCTGGCTCGCACCGAAAACCTAGTTTGCGGTTTCACGGTTTAAAGTAAACATCTAACACTGTTGCAGCGCACGGGAGAGGGGGGGGGGGGGAGGGAGGGAACGGTCAG